>NW_021604708.1:3225315-3230089 GCF_004785775.1 Grammomys surdaster | reverse complement strand
CAGCGCCTGGTGCGCGAGATCGCGCAGGACTTCAAGACCGACCTGCGTTTCCAGAGCTCTGCGGTGATGGCTCTGCAGGAAGCGAGCGAGGCCTACCTTGTGGGTCTGTTTGAGGACACCAACTTGTGTGCCATCCATGCCAAGCGTGTCACCATTATGCCCAAGGACATCCAGCTGGCCCGCCGCATTCGTGGCGAGAGGGCGTAAATGTAGTGAATGAAAAGTTGAACCCAAAGGCTCTTTTCAGAGCCACCCACATTTTCTCTAAAAGACTGTATCGTTGTTAATCTATTAAGAAACTCCACTCAGTCCTAAATTACTTGGTATTCTGTAATTGTCTTTAACATCTTATAAGGCCTGCACAGATTTGGACTTTAAACACTTATCCAAATCGTGCTATTCATACTTTTTTGTGTTTGGAGTTCTTGGACTTTTGTCTTACTTGACACCAGCTACACCTTTGCCTTTCAATTACTTTAGTTACCTTGTGGAGGTTATGGTGCAAAGGCAGAATTCTGCCTTTCCTTAACCTGTTAGAATCTCTTAGAAGATTCCTTCTTAGAACCTTGAATTTGATGAACCTGTGCACGTTCTAACTGCTAGTTCTGCTTCCTTTTTTACCATGGCTAAGTAAATGCCATGTCTCTTGAAATACACAGTTTCTCTGGAGAGAAACTTGAACTGTGGGACCTTGCAGGCCTTGCTGGTAGTCAGAACTTGAGCTGACAGCACCAACTAAAGTTAAACTGTCAGCAAGCAAGAATTAAGGGACACTGCTGTCGGGTTGGTGCCTAACTCATTCCTCTGTGTGCTCTCAGGTACAGCGTCTTAATTTTGAAATGGGTTATAAATCAGGATAACCACCACAGTGTGAGAGTGGACATTCACACTCACCATTCCTGTACTCGAATGGTGAGGCAGGGAATTTGGAGACCAGCCTGGGATACAAACAAGTTTAGACATTATCTAGGTTAGTAACATTGTCTTAAAACAGTAAAGAAAGAATAGGATAGAGAAAGCGCTTACTAAGAGCACTTTCTGCTCTTGCAGAAAACTCTCGTTTGCTTCTATGCCAGGGGAGCCATGCTGCTTATAGTTCCCATCCCTGGGGGATCCTGTGCCTCTTGTCTCCCGTGGGACCTTCATTCTTGTGTACATATCCACCAAACAGAGACATAAGTATACACAATTAAAAATAAATATTCAAGGGAGGAATGAAAACCCTGAGGAAGGACAATGCTGATCTTTACTCTGGATTGCTGCAGCTTTGGGAGTCTCATGTTTTCGTTCTCCAGTATTTAATCAAATAGCCCCCAAAGAGTTGTGCTGGGTATGTTTCGTCCACTTGACTCACATGAAGGTCACTTGAGAGGAAGGAAGCTCATCCTAAGAAATACCTTGATCAGAATGTGTGGGTAAATAGGCCGCAGCAGAGGTGGATTCCCGGAGGCTTTCCACACTGTCAGGTCCCACATACAAGAGAAGGTCTAGGGTTCCAAAGGCTGGGGTCTTTGGCAGCGGCAGGTCCTAATGACACAACAAAGCCCTTTGTTCCAAAAGGGTTTATTATCATGGTGGATGGGTCTGGATGTACTCCCCTGAAACTCAGGGCAGACCTGAGTTAAATAGGGAGGGAGAAAGGGGGAGGATCTGGGGAGGAATGCTTAATTTGCTCCGCCCTCTGGCCTTCATTAGTATGTAAATCCCTAGGGCCTGAGGCCTGTAGTCACGCCCTCTACCTGTGCAGTTTGGGAGGGGCTGTAATGGCCTATGTGACTGAACAATGTAGTTCTATGGAGACTAGACTGCTTTTCAGGACCCTGGGTTCTGGGGATGTGGCTGAACACCTGCCGTTTCTCCCTTGGAGTCTCGGGGTTCCAGGCCCATGCTCAACCATGAACCAAGGTACCCTTATGCAGTCCCACAAGAAAGTCTGTAGGCAAGTCTGTAAGACATTGTCTTGATTAATGATTGATACGGAACACCACCATTCACTATGAGTTGTGCTACTCTTGGGCACGTGGTCCTGTGTTTAGGCTGAACAAACTATTAGCTCCATGGTCTCTGATTCTAGTTCTGTCTCCAAATTCCTGCCTTGAATTCCTGCCTCACTTCTTTCAATGAGGACTATGATGGGGAAATGTTAGTCAAACCCTTTCTTCCACAAATTGATTTTTGCCATTGTAACAATACAAAACAAACTAATGTAAACTTCATCAAAGACTGAGTCTTTCAGAGAACTGAGAGGCAACTATCTAAATAATTTCTCTCTATATATACATATATCTTTTGTATATATTATACATACATACATACATACATACACACACATACATACATACATACATATCCATCTTATCTATCTATCTATCTATCTATCCATCCATCCATCTACCTATCTAATTTTTTTTTTTTTTTCTGAGACAGGATTTTCTTGTGTAAGCCCTGGCTGTCCTGGACTTGCTTTGTAGACCAGGCTGGCCTCAAACTCACAGAAATCCTTCTGCCTCTGTCTCCCCAGTGCTAGAATCAAAGGTGTATACCACCATGCCTGGTTATCTGCTTATGTTTTTAATTGTGGGCTCTCTAGTAAATCATACATTCTTGGGTTTTTAGACTCTAAACAATGACTTGGTCTTCCATTGAGATTTACTTTAAGAATCAAAGATCTGCTTTGTGTTTTAATAAGTGTGCTTTTTTGGTAATTCACCACAGGCATCACAGTAACAGATACTCATCACTTTGTGATCGGAAAATTCTATTGGACCAGACTAATTATTTTAATGGATTTTTCTTGATTATTTGGAGGTTGGATTTACTTTTGGATTTCCCCTGTTCAAAATCTCCCTCTCCCTCTCCCTCCCCCTCCCCTTCCCCTCTCCCTCTCTCCCCCTCTCCCCCTCTCCCACTCCCCCTCTCTTTCCCCCCCCCCCCCCCCCCCCCGCTTTCTCCTCAGAAAACAAGAAATGCAGTAACAGATGTCTCTAGAGAGTAGTTGGGATTCCACAGACCAATGTACTTTCCCCATTGTCAGAAGGCTTTGCCACTCCATTTTCTGTGGTCCTGGGACCTTACTGGCTTTTCCTTTTTTGTTTGGAAAGCAGCCATTTCCTTGTTAGAAAAGGAAATCAGTTCCTTTTCTAACGTGGCTCTTCCATTCTTGCTTATCACCAAGTTCAATCTATCACATTTGGTGAGTTTTACAGAAAATCCATGTTTATCTGTCATTACTTAGGCTTCCCATCGGTTGTGATTGTGCTGGGACTGGAGACCGAGTAGAAAGTGAAGCTGAGAAGACTCTGCTGCACCCCAGGTGAAAAATTAGCATATGGAAAAAAGGTTGTTATAAGGAAGTTTGGAAAGCACTGTTCAGTCCCTCATCACATCTGTCACTCTTGGAGGAGAAAGAGTACTGTGTAAAGTCTGAAGGTGACCTCAAAAATTCACCATTTGGAGATTTGGAATACCAGTAAGAGTGAACTGTAGGAAGCTGTAAACCAATAATAAATATCTAACAGCACTGTGAGAAAGCCCATGCTATTCAGATGACCTCAAAGTTATTTATGAGAGACAAAAGCCCCATAGTCAGCTTTTTGTTCTGGTTGGCTTCCTTCCTTGGATGTATATTCCTTAATAAATTGTCCCAGTTTTTGATGCAACTGTGCATCTCTGTTCAATGTTTTGTTCCTAGACAGAAAAATGTGGGACCTTTGGGGAATATGCTTGTACTGACCTAGGAAGATAATCCATGTTAGGCATGATAATTCTGCTCATGAGAAAATGAAGAAATATTAAATTTCCTATAATCTTTCATGTTTGGGAGATTTATCAATACCGAAGAAAGAACACCAA
The DNA here is from genome assembly GCF_004785775.1 of Grammomys surdaster. Classification (NCBI taxonomy): domain Eukaryota; kingdom Metazoa; phylum Chordata; class Mammalia; order Rodentia; family Muridae; genus Grammomys; species Grammomys surdaster. The sequence goes on along the minus strand of NW_021604708.1, from coordinate 3,226,237 downwards.
TTATCAATGATTGGAACAGACATTAAAAGATCTGTACACTCATAAGACATAGAAATGTGACTATAAGATTAAGATGACAATCTCATACCTTGCAAAGCAGAGTGGAAGGAGGGTACAGTAAGGACTGTGGCCCCAGCACTCTTATGTCTATCTTGAAAGATTTCAAAGCTGATTCAAGAGGGATATCTAGTCTTACATAGAGGTTATTTGGCCCATGACCTTAAAAACATCTCTCCATTATTAAAAATTCAGACTTGATTTATTCTCTATAAGGTTTGACCTCTACTCCTGAGAAGACTGAAAGTTATGTTTACTATTCCTCTATAAAAATCTGTAAGAATAATTGAAGGACAAAAATAGTAATAGTACCCTTCAGTTGCAGATTATTGGACATCTCTTATATATTATTATAAGAAATACAATTTCATTTCAACCCTGTTCCCCCCCACACACACACAACCTTACATTAGCACAGCCTATCTTCGAACTCACTATGTACCTGAGATTTATTTGTATCCGATATTCCTGCTTTAACTTCCTAAGCAATGCTGGGATTACAGGAGTGCATTACCAGCAGCCCATTGTATATAGTCCCCAGGATTGAACCCAGTGTTTTTATACTAGTCAAGCACTCTACCCAGTAAATATTCACATAAAGTTTTAATGTTTCTTTCTGAACATCCAGAAACTCAGAGTTTTTGAATTCTGCAGGGCTCTTCTAGAAGAGTGATTCTAAAACATTGTTTTGGGGCATAGACTCATTTGTAGAGCAGAAGAAAATATTCTGCTCCTTCCTAGAAGAGTAATGTAGATATAGAAAACAATGCAACTGTATTAGCATTTTATTTATTTTATTTATTTTTTACAAGCAATGTTAGAACTTTATAGATTGTTCACACATATACACACTCACCCCCCCCCC
>NW_021604708.1:3193684-3225305 GCF_004785775.1 Grammomys surdaster | reverse complement strand
ATTTTCTGTGTAATATTTATTGACTAAAAACAAACATGCAGAAAATCCCGAGATTCAATGAAGACATAGTAAAAATAGAGAGAAACACCCTTCCCCCCAGCCTCATTCCCAGAGCCCCTGATGTCTATGTGTCATTCAATCAGAAGATTCACACCTTTGGGATGGTATCTATTACATCTTTTAATCTTTTAGCGCTACAGTCCTGTAACATTTTGAGGCTTTACTTCTCTCTGGTCAGCCTGAATGCTAAAAAACACAGTTCAGATTCCTAGGCATACCTAAGTCAATAAAAAGTCTCAGAACTGGAAATAGTACATGTTCTTAAAATTGTACTTAAAACCTCAGACGCAGTGGTTCTAAACCTTCCTAATACTGGGACCCATTACTACAGCACCTCATGTTGTGGTTACCCTCACCCATAAAATTATTTCATTGCTTAACTGTAATTTTGCTACTGTCATGAATTGTAACATAAATGTCTGAAATACTACTGGGGGTGTGTGTCCCGATTCATAGGTTCAGAAGACAATATATTATTTTCTATTTGGTGAAATAAGAGACAAACTTGTTTTTTCACAATTCATAAATTGTCTCTATTGAGGGCAGAAAGAATTGTATAGACACACTTAGGACAGAGTGTTAAATTCTTAACTCCTGGCTCTTCTCTTGTCTCAGGCCCCGCCTTGTCTCCTAAGCCTTTTCATAGGATGAAGGTAAGAAGGGCGGGAATTGGCTGTTGTTCCCGCCCCTTCCCTTCAGGTTTTCAATCAGGTCCGCCATGTTATTATAAAAGCCAGACGGGCGCCTGTTATAGCCACTGGGCAGTGAGCTTAGTTTCTAGTGTAGAAGGATGTCTGGACGTGGGAAAGGGGGGAAGGGCCTTGGTAAGGGCGGTGCTAAGCGCCACCGTAAAGTCCTCCGCGACAACATCCAGGGCATCACCAAGCCCGCCATCCGCCGCCTGGCCCGGCGCGGAGGAGTGAAGCGCATCTCCGGCCTCATCTATGAGGAGACCCGCGGTGTGCTGAAGGTGTTCCTGGAGAACGTGATCCGCGACGCCGTCACCTACACGGAGCACGCCAAGCGCAAGACCGTCACCGCCATGGACGTGGTCTACGCGCTCAAGCGCCAGGGCCGCACGCTCTATGGCTTCGGCGGTTAAGGTTACCAATTTTCCCCTCACCCATAAACCAAAGGCCCTTTTCAGGGCCACTACCTTTTCATTTAAAGGAGCTGAATTACGTTAGTCGAATACAATTACCTGAGGTTTTTACCTTTTCCTATTACAGAACACAGGCACATGGCGATTATAAAATGCCTAAAGTCTCAAGTCTGGGGAAAATCCAATTACCTCTAACAATATCTTACAGGTATTGATTGTGAGACAATTTGAGTAGTTTGCCCTTGACCTAGGTAACGCCAGTGTGGCTCCTAATTTGATAGCCACCTCACTCAGCCATTAGCCTCTCGTAGATGTACAGACTTTTGTGTGCTAAGGTTTTTGTTTTGGTTTTTGTTTTGTTTCTTGTTTTTTTCCCTTTCCCTGCAGAAGACTAGGTTGCTCAGCGTGTACATGGTGGCTTTTTACCTTTTGTAACTCCAGTTCCAGGGATCTTACCGCACAGGGGATGCCCTTATATGCATGTGACGGACATAAAGGTACAAGCTATCAGAGAAAGGACATTTAGGTTCTGGCCAGCAGTTAAAGATAGAAAAAGAAAAAAGGGAAAAATTGCAGTTTCAGAAAGTGGGGCAGATGCAGTAAAATTTCATAGCTCCTCAGCTTGGTTCAATTATGTTGTGTTGAAGTTTGGGAGTGAAAAATACTGCATCTCGTAAAAGGAAAAAATATTCTGTATATCTCTAGCATGGCTTAAAGTGAAACCACCTAATGTGGTTTTAGGAGTTTCCATCTAGGCCAGAGATTATATTCTCTTGACCAGAATTTTTTTTTTTTTCATAATGGGCCTTTATTGTTACTTAAACTATATGCACACACACTTGTGTGTGTGTGTGTGTGTGTGTGTGTGTTTGTATTAAAGTTTTATGTGTACAAGTGTTTAATCTGCTCTTATAAGTGGTGGAAGGGGGGAAGGCATGGGAAGAGTGAGGTGGGTTCTGGGACTGGCTCAATACATAGTGTTTGTTTAGGCAGGCCTACCATTCCATCTCCAGTATTGGTTTCCTAAAAGCAGACCTGGTGGCTCATTCTTTAATATCAGCACTCAGGAGGTGGAGACTTGAGGGTAAGAGATCAAGATCATCCTCTTTTCAAGGCCTTTAAGGTATAGATGCTATCCTGTCTCACATCCAAACCCTCTAATCAATCCAGTCCTTGGAAACCGAGGAAGGCTGAATGTCTTCAAGTTTCCTACTCTGGAGCTTTCTACAATTTCTTCCCCTCCCTTCTTTCATTCTTTCCATGGCTTCTGTGTATCAGCCCTGGCCTGGAACTTGCTCTGTACCCCAGGCTGGCCTACAGCTCACAGAGATCTTCCTGCCTCTGCCTCTCAAGTACTGGGATTAAAATCTTGGGCCACCACACCCAGCTTTCTCTTAATTTCCTAACCTGTAAAATAAACACCAGAGTTTGACATACAAATCTTATATCTATTCCTCAAGGAAAACTTCATATGGTACAGAACTTCCTTAACTTTAATCAGCATTATCAGTTGTTCCCAAAGAATCACCAGAGAAGAAACATCAGTGTCCCCTGAGAACTTAACCATTTTTTTTTATTTGTGTTGTTTGTGTGTTTGTTACCTTTATATAAGTGTTAGTGATCAAACTCAGTGCATCGGGCTCACAGGGCACTTGCTTTAACTGTCCTTCCAGCCCTTCCCTCCAATAATTTAAAAAAAAAAAAAAAGACTCAAACTTTGTAATGAATAAAAACTTGGGTACTGAAATCATCAATGTTTAGCTTTGGACTCTGGGACAAGGCCTTCCTCCAGGTTCTCCCATCATCCCTCAGTCTGTACCTGGAATATCTTGCCCCTAACCCTGAAATTTCCAGCCCAGAGCCTGGGCTGCCCTTCCCCCAGAGGCTCTTCCTGATGTAATTCATTTTGGACTTCCTGACTTTTCTTTCTTCAAATTTCCCCTTTCTCCCTTGGTGTGCCTCACTTCTCTCTTTCTCTCCCCCACCCCCTCTGCCTATGGTGACTTCCCTGGCCTTGGGGCCAGGGAACTCACCTGAGAGCAGCTTCCCAATAAATAGAATCCATACATATATATATATATATATATATATATATATATATATATATATATATACACACACACACACACACATATATACATATATTCCACTTAATATAATCTAGTCTGGCTTGAATTGGCTCATTTAGTTGTAAGAGAAGTAATTTATCAGTCAGTATGCCCTTCAACAAGCCCAAAACAATACTCACATCACTTTGGAGTCTAGATTTTTTTCTTTTGTTTTTGTATCTATTTTAAAGTAGATTCTTGCAATGTAGGCAGGACAGTCCTGAATAGTAAGATGAGGTAGAGAAAATCTGCACAGAACAGAAACTAAAAGGGGCATGGGGAATTTCAACCAGTGGGAAAAGATTAAAAAACAAAACAATCACCTGAGAGGAACCTTATGCGTTTGGGTTTTATGGAGAGCTAGTGAGTACTCCACTGGAATTCTGGTTTTAAGATCAGTGGGGGTGGCTGAAGGCCTCTGAGCAGGGACAGTCAGGAATGCTTTGATAACGAACTTCACAGCAAGCTTGGGGTTACACATTCCAGTGCATAGCTGGAAGTCAGGCTGAAGTCTCTGAGGCCAGCTTCGTTTAGTGAGTTTCAGACTTTGTCCCAAGAAACAAACAAAAAAAAAAAAAAAAAAAAAAACCAAACACACAAAGAAACAAACCACAAACAAGAAAAGAGGAACATTACAAGGTATAGTGGTCTACACCTAAAGTTCCATATTTACAGGGTGAAGCAGGAACATTGTTGAAAGTTTTAGTTTGGGCTTCATAGTTGAATTACAGGGTAGCCGGGGCTACAGACAGAAAGAAAACAAAGCTAAGCAAAACAAAAGGAAACAAAATATTACCATGAACATTTTAACTCTGATGTGTAAATAATTCACAAGGAAGTTTCAGTATTGTTTCTAAAGTCATTCTGAGTAAAGTTGACTTGTAGTTTTTAAAAAGTTAAAAAAAAAAAAACCCTAAACATTTGTGTGTGTGTGTTCTACTTGCTCTGGGATGTCTGTAGGTCAAAGGACCTGTTTTGTAGGTGCTAGGGGACATAACTCAGGTTTCAGCCTTGGTGGCAAAAAAACTTTATACAATGAGTAGTTTCCTGGATTGAAGTTGCAATTTTGTCACTTTAAAGTGGAACGGTTCTTAGAATTTACTTTTAAAGCCTCTTGGATTGCAGCTGCAATTTTGTTACTTTAAAATGGATAGTTTCTTTGTATTTACTTTTAAAGCCTAGGAAGGTTGCCATGGACTAGGCTGTATGGAGGAGGCAAGACTGTAGCTTTCTGGAACTGGGCCTTTAGTTCATCCCCAACACCTGTGATAGATACTTCCAACGCCCAGCACTTCCTGATACTCCTCCTCCTCCTCCTCCTCCTCCTCCTCCTCCTCCTCCTCCTCCTCCTCCTCCTTCTTCTTCTTCTTCTTCTTCTTCTTTTCTTTCTTTCCTTTTTCCTCACAAGACTCGGCCACGGTCCCTCCCTGCGGGGACCAATAGCTCAAACTCAGAAGCTGTAGACTCCAGAATCTGGCAAATTAAAGAGATAGGAGTCCACAGAGCCACACCTAACATTCCATGGCCTTAACTGCGAGGAAAATGTGGCTACATGCTAGGAAATGATTTATTTTTTCCAGGTTCCTTTACAAAAACGAGTCACCATAGGGCTTTGGGAATTTTTCTTGGTGTTTAAAAACTACCCAGTAGTTCAGGAAAGAGAAGTAAGTACATTAAATGCTTGCAAGCCTGCCTACTTTTTCCCTTTCAGTTTTACAAATCCCTTCACCGTTTCCTGTAATTAATAAGTAAACAAAGTAAACGTTTTTAAAAAATGGAGATTTTGTTGCTTCTCCCACAAGTTAGTTCATATTCAAAAGCCTTAAAGTCCAAAAGCTCTAGGCCTTTTGAAGTGAGGACCAGGAAAGAATTACGAGCGGTAATCGCTCGAGCTGGCCCTTCACTCAGACTTTCGCTTTCAGCGAGCTGAACTGAGCTCTCTCCAGGGCGGCGCCGCATAAAATGGCGACCTGAGAGCCACTAAAAACCAGTTTAACAGGAACCGAGCTCAAAATCCTGCGTTTTGATCGAAATTAGTAGACATTGGTAAATGAGTTTTATGTAGCTTAGCTAAACCTGGTAATAAACCCACGGTTCCACTCCACCTTCCTGTGCCAATGTAAATTCCCAAGGAAGACTTAGAACAAAAGCACGGATATACCCTATCGATGTGGACGCTAGGAGATGCCAGTGTTATACCTAGCTTGTGATGCTGAAACAAATCCTTCCAGGTCCATTATTTAGAACAGAAATGTAGCCCCCCCCCCCCCCCACGGTATAATACAAAACAGTTGATACTTGGCAACTCTCCTAACAGCTTGAACCGATTAGATTAACTTTTGTCTCAGAAAATAAAGGGCAACCATATTGCTGGTATTAACAAGCGCATAGCTCTTAATTGTGAACTGTTGGGTGGCTCTGAAAAGAGCCTTTGGGTTAGGAGTGAGTTATAAACTCACTTGGAGCTGGTGTACTTGGTGACGGCCTTGGTGCCCTCGGACACGGCGTGCTTGGCCAGCTCCCCGGGCAGCAGCAGGCGCACGGCCGTCTGGATCTCCCGGGACGTGATGGTCGAGCGCTTGTTGTAATGCGCCAGGCGCGACGCCTCGCCGGCGATGCGCTCGAAGATGTCGTTGACGAACGAGTTCATGATGCCCATGGCCTTGGAGGAGATGCCGGTGTCGGGGTGCACTTGCTTCAGCACCTTGTACACGTACACCGAGTAGCTCTCCTTGCGGCTGCGCTTGCGCTTCTTGCCGTCCTTCTTCTGTGCCTTGGTCACGGCCTTCTTGGAGCCCTTCTTCGGGGCGGGAGCGGACTTGGCTGGCTCAGGCATCTTCAAGATCTCTTTCTCTAGTAGAAAAAGAAAGTGAGTTGCCGTGCATTGTTTCCTTATTTGTAGGCAGTCGTATGCAAATTAAGGCTTACTTTTACCCAGTATGATTGGTTAGCGGTTACAAAGGACGGTCTATTCTCCCATTGGTCAAGTCCTAGTCTTGTAATAATTTTCAAGCGACTATGCTTCTTAACGCTCCTTAACCAAATTGATTTCTTTCTAAAGGTTTTAGATTAAAATTTTTTAAAAACAGAAGCTGCTCTATTTTGAAATTGCAGAAGTTAAAGCTTGCGCTCCATTTAGTATCAAATATTCTGAAACCATTGAAACGTTCCTGTAAAAACTGTATTTTAACACTTCAATCTAAGTTTTGGTCCAGAGAAGGAAAAAGAGCAGAAAAGATCCAGCCGACTTCCAAGCTTCCCGGAGTCTCCAAGGCAGGACAATTTAGTTTACAGGAAGGAAATCTTCAAGTGAAAGCAAACGTTTGGGAGTAAATCTTACAGATGACAAAAGTTAAGAGACGGGATAAGACGTCTTGTTTGAAAAGAATAAACAGAACAGTTTAGTCGAGTTGGAAGATCGCGTAATTGGCGAAGGTGGACTGGATGGAAGCATTAAGATTAACATATGAAAGGAGCTAGATTGCTGAGGAAGGCTGGAAATCCTTCCAGTAACAGCCTATTTAAAAAAAAAAAAAAAAAAAAGGCGGGCTGTCCGTAGGTGGCTTTCTGGGAAACTTCCTTAACCCTCTTGGCCACTGCCTGCTTGGATGCTTTTCCTTTATCGTCTGTCGCTAGTTACTTGCAACCACGTGGCCCTGGTGCAATCCTTTCCCCTGAGACATAAACCTGGAATTTGGTGACCTCTGCTTAGCTGGACTAACATTTTGCATAGTACTGTGGGCTACTCTGTTTCTGACTTCCAAGGATATCTTAAAAGTATGATTTAAAAGTATGATCCTGGGAGGCAGAGGCAGGCGGATTTCTGAGTTCGAGGCCAGTCTGCTCTACAGAGTGAGTTCCAGAACAGCCAGGCCTACACAGAGGAAACAGGGGGGGGGGGGGGCGCGGGGGGGGGGGGAGTATGATCCTACACCGATCAGTCTCTTCCTCCGCCCCTCCCTTTCTCCCTCCCTCCCTCTGTTCTTCCTCCTCCCCCTGCCCCCCTCCCCCCTAGGTTTCTCAGGTTTCAGCACAGCTCCTGTACTGTTTGTCTTTCAAACTCTAAAAACTGGCATTGATCTTCTGAATCTGTTTTTAAGTTCTTGTATTAATGAGATTAAGAGCTCAAAGAGGGAATACCAGTTTCTTGATAAGCATCAGAACTAAAATTTTAATTTAGTGGAAATATCAAAAGAAAAATATCTAGCCTTTGGTGTTTGTGAGTTTAGTGTTTTGTTTTTGACACTCTGCCCTCCTTTCTATTCTTATTTCCGAGGCTGGTCCAGAACTCACTGTCCATGGAGGCTGACCTTGATAGGATGCCAATACTGCTTCTGTCACTCAGATGCTTAGCTTATGGATATGAGTCAACATGCACAGCTGACCTATCTCTGATTTTTTTATTTTAATTTTAATTATTTTATTTAATATTTATTAACATAGTTAACATATAATTATGTAATGTAAATATATTTACTAATATAAGTAAATAAAATTTCATTTTAATTATTGCTAAAGACTTAAATTTCTTCACTTTTATATCTAGCTTTTTAAAAAATGAGGCTTACACATAGGTAATGAAGACAATGATTAAAAAAAAAATTAAATACTGAGAGCTACGTAACAGTGCTGAAGTTTTTTTTATCCCTGATTGAAGATAATAGTAGTTATTTATTTTCTGTAAGGTTTAATATAGCCCATGTGATCTTACACTTATTCTGTAGCCAAGGGTAGCCTTCAACTTCTAAGCATTTTGCCTCCATTTCAAGTGCTGGAATTATAAGCATGAGGTCACTGTGCATATTTGTAGAATCTTAAATAAAAATTTTTATGCATGTGTCTATGGTATGTATTTGTGTATTTGTGTCTTGGCATGCCTCTGGAGATCTAAGGACAATTTTGGTGCCTGTTCTACTTTCCGCATTGAGGTGTGTGTGTGTGTGTTCCTTGCAGTGTATACCAAGATTGTTGGTCCTTGAATTCCCATGGAATACCCTTTCGTCTTCTAGTAGGAATACTGGAATTACAGATGTACTCCATTGTTTTGGGTGTATATGGGTTCTGGGGATTCAAACTCAGGTCCTTATGCTTGAATGGCAAATATTTACTTGCTTAGTCACCGTCATTTGTAGGTTTTAAAAATACAAAACTAAAGTCACTTATGCAAATTAAATTTATGTGGAGCATATTAGAATTATAAAATAAGTCCTGGTAACAAATACCCTAGGTTAAAAGCTATGGTATGAAAACTGGGCATGTATTAATAGCTCAGTTATAGAGTGACAGCCTAGCACGCTCATGGCTGTGAGTTCAATGTATTTTTGGCAAAATATTGTATCTCTTTGGCTTCCTATCAACACCCTATGAGCTACCTGACATGGATGCTAGGAGCCAAACTCTGGTCCTTTTTAAGAGAAGTACCTGTTTTAACTGCTAAGCCATTTCTCCAGATCTTTAAGGTCTATTTTGCTAAGAACTTTCTTGCATGTTTTCTGGTAGAGATAAAACACATTTATCTAGGACCTGTGTAAAGAACAATTTAATTAATTCCAAGAATCTCTAATTATCTTTCATAGCAGTCAATTCTTAGTTTTCCTACGACAACATACATGCCCTTCTGTTGTGATCATGTATCCCTTTTTTGAGAGCAGTGGTTGAGTTTCACTTCATTTTTATCTGCAAAGAAGTACCAGGTTGAATCCAACTATTTGAGCCCAGGAATTGGAAGTCAGCATGACAAAGTAGAGAGATACCATCTTAAATAAGAAAAAGTTAGAGGAAGAGTAGGGTGAGGATGAGTGTAGGACCCCAAAGGGCTGCCATGTCCTGGCTGAGACTTTCCGTGTGCTGCTGTCTGCCAAGTAACATTCTGCTGTTCTTTTTAAAATCAAAACATCCTGATGTAGGCATGGTGCCCCAGGTAGGGAATTTACACTTGACAGCCCATTACCCCCCAGTTGAGTTCCTGTTTGTGTTTTTCTTTCCCTGGCTTGATGTATATATTTAACCTGCTCAGTAAAAGCTTTGGCATTCTCTCTTAACAAATGACCTGAGTCTGTGTCTTCCTTTAATCCCCCAGGCCTATGCCTGAGTTCGGTACTGTGGCAGCATGGGCACTATCAGATGAGGAGAGGAAAGAGACTAGTAAACTGACTAAGAAGCTGTCACAGAGCATACATATATGGATAACTCAGTGAGCCACAGTATGTAATCAATGCTAATGAGGAACCCTGTTTAGGGAAATGATGTCCACTTGGCTTGTACAAGCCAGGTATGCCCTTAGCAGAATCCAGAGATATTTCATGTAGTCACCTTGCCTACAGTCCCACCACTCCCTTGATAGAAACCTTTGAGGAAGTTATCAAAAGCACATGAAATTCTTTCATTTTTCCTCTGGGAGGAGTGTTGGTTATGTTTCCCAGGCTAGTCAGGAACTGGTGGGAGCAGTGCAGCCTGTCTATCTCAGCCTTCTACACATCAGGGACTACAAGTTTACACCACCTACTATGGTGGATTCTTTCATGTCAGGAGTCATAATGGGACAAGTTAATAACTAGCAGGTGATCATCCTGAAAAGGCCTGCCTTGGATTATTATATACTCTGCAACAGATGAGTCCTTATTCAGCAATGTTGCAAGGAACTCATTTTAGGAAAGATTCCTGCTATTTATATGCTTTTCCTATTACTATTAAACAAATATAACAATCACTAAGCAATAGCTCACCCCTTTGGAGCGGATCTCTGCAGATCCATGAAGATGTACTGTCTTGTAGTGATGTTATATAGACAAATAAATGACTTCTTAAGTCTTAATGATGATCCTATAAGAATTCTTAAAATTATATCAATGATTATTTAGCTCTTTTATACTGGGACTGCTATTAGGTCCCTTTCTGACAGTCAAAGCTGCAATGAGAACTCTGCCAGTCTCCCAAGTGTCATCAGTTAATGGCTCTTAGATAGTAACCAGACTTTCTCCTACTCAGTGCACCTTCCAAGAGGTTGTAAAACAATTAACCAAAGGTCATTAAAAGGGAACTAACAATTTATTACAGGCACTAGGACAGAAGATAAAATATTGCCTGGGTTTATCTATACAAAACTTCACTAATAACTTATAGTTTTAAACCTTCAGTGAACCTGTGGAACTAGACAGGTGATGGATGTTTAGCCAGGTAATTACTCCTAATGGATATGCATGTAAACATTCTCTGTTCTAAACTTCTATTTCAATTTATGATTTGATATTTGGTGTGAACTTGTGATGAACTTTGTAACATGTGATCACATATTCCTGAAAGATGTATAAGTACTGAGGACAAAGAAATGAGAGGTAGGTAGAATAGAGAGATAGAATAGAATTTTTTCCCTTTCCCCAGGTAGAGTAGAATGTTCCCCTTTCCCTGCTTAGGATCTTTCCGCTTCTCCCCTTAGATAGCTTTAATAGGAAACTTTTAACAACTTAGTAATAAATGCTATAGCCACATCTCTGAGTGTCTTTTCTTCCTGGGACTTCAGACTAGCAGGGTGAAAGTTAGAGCCCAGCAATTCCTGCTGAGATAGAACAAAGGTCACATTGCCTAATCCTCCACTGTTAGGCTACATGTGTTAATCACCTAAGCCTGCAGTCGTTTACTCCAGAAGGAGCAAGAAGTTTTTAGGACTTTTTAGAAGTTATCATCAACATTTCAGTACAGGTCAGAGAGCCAGAAAGCCCTGAGACCCTCAGGGGACTTTAAAGCCATCACCAGAGTCCTACTCTGTGCCCTCACCACTACTTTCTCTGGGCTCAGAGGCTCTCGGCACTTTGATACATCAGACCTTTTGCCTTGCTAGGCATTGTCTGGAAGGCCATCTATAACTTATATGTTGATTCACACCACTTCCTGCCCCATACACCTAACAATTAGATAAAACAAACAAAAACTTGACAATATTTGCTCTTTTTGCTTGTGTTTTAATGTCTAACTCAATCTATTGGACTTTTCAATGTTGACACTCTAGAGCTTTCTATTCTCACTTTTGTAAGTACATTAAATGTGCATAATTAAGGCTTATTAGTAATTACGCAGCATTTACTCACTTAATAAATAGTAAATATACCCAAACCAAGCAACCAACAAAATTCCCCAAAACAAACAAACAAAAAAGGCAAAAAGTTCATAAATGTTGGAGAAACAGATTAAAATGGAATAATTTGTGAAGTCATGCTCAGATAGAGTAGAGGTATATAGGTGTCTTAGGTATAGTTAAGCTATTGCAAAAATAATGTTCAAAATAGCACTTAATGGTTTTATGTTGATTAAAAAAAAAGCATATTTCCTTGGCTAGCCTGGAACTTGCTATGTAGTCCAAATTGGTCTTGAACTACAGCAATCCTTTAGTGCTGAGATGGCAGGTATGCATTTTCAGATACTGTTACTATGCATGAGAAAAGTTTTCTTTTGTGGTTTCTGTCAAAGGTGGCTAGCCTTTTAAAGGCCTGTATCTCCCAACTACTTAATCTCTCCTATCTGGTAAATGTTTTGTTTATACAAAGATCCTGCTTCATTCCTGGAGCTTGCTGACTGAGAGTGGCCATTCCCTTCCGTTTTCCTTCATTTCCTTTCTGCTAATTATGAATTTGCCAAACGTGTCAGATCTATGGGATGATACATAGTTACCACCTACATTAGACTAAAGTGTCATTGAACTTCCTGTCCAGGGTGTGCTAAATCTAGCCTAGCTTGGGTTCTGACAACTGTTTTTACAAGAGAAATTGCCTTTTCAAGTTTCCTTTGTTGGGTTTGGTATTTCTTTGTGGGACACTGAGAATGTTCTTTTCCAACAACTGTAGCCCTGCAGTAACGGATACCCAAGCACTTTTGAAAAACAAATCTGATGTAGTTGAAAAGCTAAATATCTGGATCAACTATTTCTCATACTAACTACTCTTAAATTGAGATGAGGTCTATGTCTGAATTACACATCAACTCTCAAGGATTTAATATTAAAAAAGGAAATAAATGATTTTATTAATAGCTTTTATATTAATTACATGTTGAAATGATAATGTTTTAGCTATGTTTGGTTAAGTAAAGACCATTAACTGTCAACACCTGTTGTTGCTATGCCATCCTTCTGCAAAGCTTCCACCAAGGGTAAGCCTAAATTCAAGGACAGCCTGTGATTCAGCTAAATCACTCCTTGACTTTCAGGTGTCTCTGTGGAAAAGGCAGGCAATTTGATAGCAAGAAGGAAAGTGCCTCTAGGTATGCTTTTTGAAAGATCTCTGAGCCCTTATCACCTCTAAAACCCTAGGAAAGGCCTGAAACTTGGAGCAATCCCACTCTGCTCTTTAAATATATTGAACTATAAAATATAGTTGTTCTGTTCTCCCTAAAAGGAACCTGGAGACTCCAAGTGAAGCTTTGCCCTAAGATCATTGTCTTCTCTTCCAGGAACTCCAAGTGTTAGCTTTTGCTGAACTGGACGCCTGCACAAAGCAAGTGGTACCAATTGTGGGTGTGACTGACACCTAGACTTGCAACCTGTAGGACACCTGACAGTTATAGGCACAGGGCAGTGACCAGAGAAGAAACAAGCTTGAGCTGATTTGTGTCCAGTAAGTCCCCAAGAACAAGGGAAACTCAGAAAGTATAAGGAAACATTATTTGACTTTGTTAAATAATATGTTGAAACTAAGAGGAATAAAAGTAACAATTTACTTTTAGAGGATTTAGAACAATGCTTAGATATTCTGATTTACTATAATCCTTGGTTCCCTGGAGAAGGAACCTTAGATCCTGGGAGCTGGTACCAGAGAGGGAAAATGATTAGATAAAAAGCATGAATTGGAGTTATCGATTAGATTTTACAGGAGACATTCTTTTTATGGTCTCCACTAATTCAATTATTGAATGCTTCCCAGGATAGGGACTTGTACAACTCTTAATTAAATATATTAAGAATTAATTCTTAATATATAATAATGAATAATTCATATATATATATACTCAATTGCTTAACTGGTCATGCTGGACCATGTAAACTTATGTGATGAAAAAAAAATCATCACTACATTTATGGGAAAGAGATTTATTGTCTCTTATGGGAATAACTTTAAGTTCTAATGCTCAAGTCATGATGATTAATTTGGGGTATATTCCAGAGAAAGAGTTAGGAAAAAAATCAACAAGGCATTGTTTTCCCATTGGCTATACTGGTCTTGGCAACAAACAAACCAAAAAAGTTTTAGTGGAGTGATTGAGAAGTCTCCCTAACTCAGAACAGCTGAGCCCATTACTTGGCTTTCATATAAGCTGGTCTGGGTTAATCAGTGGCCCCTCTCCCGGGAGAAACTTGTGATTACTAAAGAATTAATTGAGGAATAAATGAATACTGGTCATATTGAGCCTTCATGAAGTCCTTGGAATACATCTATATTTACTATTAAGAAAAAAATGTGATACATGGAGATTGTTTATTTTTTTAATCTTATTTATTTTTTATAATTTTTTATTCAGCTCATACTTCCACAATGCTGTTTGTCAACAAAGAAAATCAAGACAGGAACTCACACAGGGCAGGAACTTGGAGGCAGGAGCTGATGCAGAGGCCTTGGAAGGTGCTTACTGGATTGCCTCCCCTGGCTTGCTCAGCTTGCTTTCTTATAGAACTCAAGACTACCAGCCCAGGAATGGCACCATCTACAATGGGCCCTCCCACCCTTGATCACTAATTAAGAAAATGCCTTATAATTGGATCTCATGGAGGCATTTCCTCAAAAGAGGCTCCTTCTTCTGTGATAACTCCAGCTTGTGTCAAGTTGATACACAAAACCAATCCAGCATAGGTTAGTTCTAATATTTGACTTTCAGGGTGCACAGAACACTTCACTATTATCTGAGGCATTTAAAAAAATGGAGGTATGTATTATCATAAATGGAGTTGGGTGGTTGTGAAATCTAGTAATCACTATATAATATCATTTAGTTAATATTAGTATCAGCTTAGATTTTCATGAGATAATTGTGATAAGTATTAAAATTAAAAGGAATCAGGAGAAGAGAAGGGGCAAAGACTCTATATGGACTCAATATTGTTAGTGTTTAAAAAACAAAATTTATATGAACTAAATGAAGTTTTTCTGGGTGATGGAACAGAAAACCTTAACCTATGTTGTTTCCGGAGGTTAAGAACAGAGTGAACATGTTGAATGCATGTGACAAGGCTATGCAGAACATAGACCACTATATGACAATGGAGAATCTGGTACAATAGCGTGAATAAAAACAGCCCCATGGACTCACAGGGCATTAGAAGAGATACGGTCTTGTTGGAGGAGGCCAGTTGCTAGGGGTGGGCTTTGAGGTTTCAGAAGCTAAGGCAGCTCTTTTCCTGCTGCCTCTGGATGAAGATATAGAACTCTCAGCTCCTTCTACAGCACCATATCTGCCTGCATGCTGCCGTGCTTCTTGCCATGACAGTATTGGACTATAAGCCTCTGAACTATAAGCCAGTCCTAGTTAAATGGTTTTCTTTGTAGGAGTTGTCATGGCTTTGGTGTCTCTTCACTCCAATAAAACCCCGCTGCTCTTAGTACAGAGATTGTTAAATAACTATGTAAGCTATGGGATCCTCACATCCTGGCCTCCCCCATTCTTCTATGGTCCCTTAAAATTGCCATATTATAGTTTTATGTCAGCTACGCCAGCATAGCTAACTGAGTTCCTTGGATCAGCGGAGGGCTGAGGGCGAGAGAAAGAAAGACAAGGAGTCATCTGGTAAAGAACCAAATACTATATTTTCAACTGCATAGCTTCCTTTCATACTCCCCCACAAAACAGGAACACAAACAGGAATAGGAATAAAAACAGGAACAAAAACAGGAACAAGGAGATACACTTGGCAGCCTATCACCTAAGTTTGGATTTCTCTTCAAGCAGTCTTTTTGGGGAAATGCATAGAGACAGGGGAGCTGGCACAACAGCACAGGTGCAGAGGATGGTGACTCACAGGTTTAGATTTAAAAGTTATTTTTTTAACCACTTCTTTATATTGTCCAGATCAAATTAGATTTGCTTTTTTCTGTTCCTTCCATAAATCATTGTAAGTGAAGGTGCAGCAAAGCTATGGAATCAGACCAGTCTACAGGTAGAAAGAAATGTTTATTAGGGGAACGACTGCCTGGTGCCAACAAAAGCCTTGCAGGTTTAGTTAGGACAGTGGTGGGAGGAGGAATGGAAGTCAGAACAGCCTGGAGGCTGATGTGCTGCAGGCTCTTTGGGTTAATCAGGAACCAGATGTCCTTTCCTGTGGTGCTTGACCACTCTGGAGTAAGAGAGGAAGTGGCTTTCCTGGCAAAAAGAAACCGCCAAAGGAGATTCTGAGAAATGCCATTGATTCAGGAAGTCCTTCTGTTTACCGGGTCAAAGACCTGCCCAGATTAGGCCTAGGCTGTTGTTTTAGGACATCAGCAGTAGCTGCTCTACTTTTAGAGCTTGCTACAGACCTAACAGTCAGGAGCCTGTGGGATGATACCACTGGACGGTTTGCCACAAGGAGTGAAAAAATAGCTGTATGCTGTGTCATTGTTTGTGGCTCAGTGTGTTAAATTTGCTTATTCTCAAGCTATTCTACATTATAGGGATGGCCTATTATTAGCCACATCAGAAGAGGCTTGTCTCACATCTGCATCTTCCTGTTTACAGCTTTGCCTTGGAAGGATAACTTACAAACTGCTCCTGAAAAGGTTCTGCTCCTTATAATTACTTAGGTACTACAGTGGAGTATCACATTATTAAACCTCAAAACTGAAGTTCAGTTTACTCAATTACAACCTTTAAATGGTTTCCAAAAGCTTTTGGGAGATGTGCATTGGCTACGACTTTTTTAAAAGTTAAGTACTAAACAACTGATCCTATTGTTTGATATTTTAAAGGAAATCCTAGCTAGTTGTCTCCTAGAGAGTTATTCTAGCACTGAATAACTATTTTCTATCTAATGAGTTAGTTCATTCTCTTTCTGTGACTTCTTGGATTTGCCCTAAAATAACCTTTTTTATTCCTTTAAAAGATTCCATAAGGATAGTTACTGACAGGAGCTCTAATGGACAAGAGTAGTAGAGCAGTTTCCTCCAGGATTGAACCGTTACATCCCTTAGAGAATCTCCTTACACTGGAAGTTAAAAAACTCAGAATAACTTTTTGGAAGTCCCTGAAACTGAACAGATTCACCAGGCTCCTTCCCAAGAGTAAACTAACCGAGCTGCAAAAACCGAAAGGAGAAGGAGAAACCAGCGGAGATACCTGGAAGAGGTTTAGACAAACTGGATGACTTAGAAGGGCCAGTCTTTATCATGTTGAGCTACCTCAGGCTGTGCAGTATGCTCCAGGTTACCCAGCTTTTGTGAGATGTCACCTGTGCTGGGGTGTGGCTTTAGTGATGCAGTTGTCTTTGAGTTTCCAAATTTCTGCTCTTGTAAGTAACCTTTCATGCATACTCTGGTACACAACCCTAATGTCACACACCCATAGAGTGGCATTATGTTCAAAATATTCCCAAACTGTAGTTTTAATCCACCGGGAAAACCCAGAAACAGGGATGAGGAATGGATTGAATAAAGTGTTAGCATTTGGGAAAAGATTTACTTGAGGTTTTTGGGGAGCTGCTGGCCATTGTCCGATTATATCGAGGCCAAATTGGGACCAAGGCCAAACTGAACAAGTGTGGCCAGTTTGAGGTCTCCTAAATGGAGCTATTTTAGATTAGCTCATAGACAGGGTAAATGTGTGTCCTTTGGCAGAGACAGGAACTCATGGCAGGTGTGGATCCAAAGTGAAAAAAATGGGTCAGATCCAGCTTCTCAGAGGCATCTTCAGGTTTCAGATTAACCAATGAAAATAGGATAGGTGTCCCCATTCTTGTATTTCTCAGAGTCCAGAGACAAGAAGCTTGGGACCTTCTACTGAGCACTCTGAAGACTGAGTTGGGGACCCTGAGAGACCTAACTAAGCAGGGTGCCTCATTGTTAGGGCCTGTGAGTAACCTTGTCTTGCCATTTTGGGTATGTAGGATTCATAGTCTAGTGAGATGGAGAAAGGGCTCCCATCTGGCTGTCAAACTGTTACAGTGAAAGAGAGGGAAAAAGAGTAGGGAAGGATGGAGATGGAGATCAAAAGAAACTGCTGCTTGAGAGACAGATGGCCCTGTCTGGCCTACTTGTGACCTGAGGCTGTCAAGTGTATGAGGGTAAGGGAGGTCTGTCTTTGTAGAGGCTCGGGTTGCTAGTAGACCTTGGATGCCCTTCCTGGGTTTTGGTATAAAAATGTTAGATTTCTGAGGCAGCAAAAGAGACAAAGGGCTAAGAGACTGACCTTCACCTGATAGGACTCTGTATATTAGTGCACACAGGGAGGGTGGGGTGGCTGGGGTGGAGAGCAGCCTCCTATTGGAAAGTGAGGGTGTGTCAAGGGAAAAACCTGGCTTCCACCCTTATGGGGCAGGCTGAGGGAGTTAAAAATTAAGAAATTGTTGTAACCATAGGGGTCTACATGTCTCTCCTGCAATGTCTCCTTCAAATTCCTTGTTCAAGACAAGACAGCCTATCCTTTCTGTGCCAATCAATGAAGCTGGTCGCGGTCCTCTGTAATTTCATATAATCACCCAGGAGCATGTTAAAAATCATCTTGAAGATGTATGGTCACAATAGTACTTTGGGCCTACATTACATTAAGAGCTTTAATCTATACTCCTACTACAAAGGTCAGTCTGTGCCAGTGCCTTGTATTCCTAAGCAGAAGCCTTTCAAAGGGAAATCAGAAAAGGGCGGGGCACCTAGAACCCCTGCAGTTGGGAGGTAGAGGCAGGAAGATGGAAGCTCAACACTGCTTGTTCTGTTTAGAATTACTCCACCTTCCCGGGGAGTAACCACTCCAAGCACTTAGAGATTAATAAGAAAAAACTTGTCACGCTTGTGTATGACTGCTATGAACAGAAATCCTTGACACTTTATATAGTTTTATAGCCCCAGGTTACACTTTGATCCATTAAACATGTTTCATAGAGTAAAATCCCAAGGTTTGGTCGTTTGGACAAGTAGGGACATTGACAGTATAAAACATTGTTATAGTTTTCTAGAGACAGAGCAGGGCAGCTTTTCGCAGGACAACCAGGGTTGTCCTGCCCACCTGGCAGAATCATGGTCTTCCTGATAAGAGGTGCAGGACTTAATTAGGACTGGCCAGCCAGAGTTGTCTTCTTCAAACTGCCTGTCAGGGAGGCATGCTTTGTAGCAAAACTTTACTTTTGTGCAACTTAATGTTTTCTAAGCAAGTTTATTGATAAACATATAACATCAGTTTCTTCTGTTTCCTCTTTCAGACACACATTTCCCATACTTCCCACCAAGAGTAGAAATGGTCATAAGGCATTTCATGTTGGAAGTGTGATGGAATGTAGCCTGATAGAATAGTAGATCAAAGAACATTTTAGCTTGAAGCTAGTCTGTCTCATAGAGACACTCAAGGCAGGAACATATACAGGCTCCGATAGAGAGGAGGTGAAACTCTGAGGGCCTGCATGAAGGAGAATTTTTAACTAAAATTGAATAAGAAGCACTTTGAAAATTAATCTGCAAGATAGGTCAGGTTATTATTTACAAGGCAAAGAATAAGAATTTAGTCTGTGTTTGGCTCAGGAAACAAAGCAAGCTGTCCATTTAAACCACAATCTCGGGGTGGGGGGCATTTTTAAGACATTTAGGATGTCTTTATTTGCTGTTGTTTTCCAAGGTCACCTCAGATCATGGTCAGTATTGTTAGTATGTGCTCTGACTAATGTGTATGAATGACTATGAAACACACTTGGTATTATGTTAGTTTAGTATAGACTTACTGGCATATATCAGCAATTCATAGTGATATGTGTTGTTCACACTGAAGACTGCAGAATTCCTGATCCGATTGGAATTGCTTGTTCCCTGGCGAAGTCATCATCATCTGCTGATGCAAGTGTCTTAACAGATCACAAGATGCTAGTTTGAAAAGTACATCAGAACACAGAGAAACCCTGTATTGAAAAACAAACAAACAAACAAAAAAAGAAAATAAAAAAAGAAAAGTACATCAGTGCAGGTCCTTGCATTACACATGCTTTAATTCCAGCTCTTTGGGAGGTAGTGGCAGAAGGATGAGGGCTTCAAGGCCATCTCAGCTACATAGTGAATTCTAGGCCAGCATGGGCTACAGGAGACACTGCCTCAAAAATGAAAGCAAACCCAAAAGTCAACTGACCATCCAATCAAAACAATTGGCAAGAAGGCTTACAAGTGAGATTGTTCTGGTAAGGTTTGCCCTGTGAAATCTCCCACATCCACAGTTTTTTTTTTTTTCCACACTTAACTAAATGAAATGTAAATATCACATTGTCTTAAAGATAGATTCCAAAGTTTTACTTTATGGGTATCAACTCAGAGAAGGGTCTATGTTTGTTTTTGCCTCCTAAAAATGTATCAGATCTGGAGTATGTATATGTTGTTTATTAAAATAAAGGACCTATATGCATATTAATTATATATTTTAAGAACTATTTAAATATATATAATAATATAGTAAGTATAGTAGCCCAAGAACAACTCATGCATTGATTTAAACAACACCTGGTTAATGTTTACAGGAGAATGTTACATAGCAATCTTAGTAACAGACAGAAGATGAAGGCTCAACGGATTAGTGATAGAAAGGGACATGATAAGGATTTCAGTTGCGGAGAGGAAGACCAGATATTCTGAACATCTTCCTGAAGCAAAACACCTACCTAAAGACCAGGGAAACTTACTTCACATATAAACCCATCCTTGCCTGCTTAAAAAACAAGTACATAACAACAGAGAAATCCTTGAAACTCCACAGAACAACACAGACTTAAGACCTAAATCAGGATAACGAATATCCCAACTAGGAATTTCTGGGTAAGTGCCATGATAAGATTTGAGATTTAAGAGTTAATTTTTGGCTACTGGAGAAAAGAGTTCCAGGTTCTTTTACACAACGAAGATGCCTAGACTCGGACAAAATGTAAAATCATGAGCATAGTAATAATTTTTTAAAAAGTGCCCAGCAAAGTCTGTTTGTTTATAAAACTGGCAGAGGACCGAGGAAGAAACTGGATCCAAATATTACAGCGGGGTTTCAAGAGACCTGGAATTAAAATTATTCAGCCTCGCAGCGCCACCTAGTGCTTTACAAAGGCAAATCGCCTTCCAAGAATATCAACCATGTATCTAAGTTCAGTTGGCAACCTTTTATTGTTGTTGTCAAAGAGAAAAACAGACAGCTCGGAGCATCCATTGGTCATCAAACAGAAATCTCCGCACACTTCCACAGACAAGCAAACAATTTCAGAGACTGAAATTCTCGGAAGCTATAAACTAACGACTTATTAGGGGTTTAAGAAAATACAAAAGGGAAAATAAAGCAAGGAGCAAGGGGTGGTCAAGTATATTTGAATAGGAGCAAGCAGAAATGATCCACCAATAACGTGCACCTATTCATGGAGCTGGAGAAGGCAGAGACTGGCAGAGTGTGTAAAAGGCCTGTTTCAGAGGCTGGTGAGAGCTCTTCAAGCAAAGGAGATTGCTGCCAAGCCCTGCTCCTAGATTGAGTCCCATCTCTGGGACCTACATGATATTAGGAAAGTTTGTTCCGTGGGATTCGCAACTAGTTTCCCGGTTTGGATAAATAACAGATAGAAGTACAGAGAAAGGAGGAGGAGAAAGAGAAGCAGGAAGAGAAGGGGGAAGAGGAGGAGGAGGAGGATGAGGATGAGGAGGAGGAGGAGGAGGAAAGGATAAGAATTTTAAAAGGCGGGGTGGGGGGGGGCGATAAAAAGCTTCATCAGTTCCTGTCAGGATGTGAGGGCAAATGTGAAGTAGGAAATCCCATCGACTGGGGTGTATTTTAGGCCTTCTAATGTCCCCTGGGTCTTCCCATTTTCATTTTCTTTCCTTACCTTTCCTTTCCTTCTTTGTGCCAGAGTCAGCCTACATCAAAGGAGGAAGGCCACTCCAGAAGCCCTTTACTGGCTTTCTATCTTCGTTCTAATGGGCCCTTACTCTGATCACCAAATGAATACACAAAATAAAACAAAATATGCAAAAAAGATGATTTCTCAAAAATCATCATGTTCTAGTGTGTAATTTTAAAAAGTTTTCCATAGTACTGTCTTCTGGTTTTGCACTTTGCTTGTGCTCAGGGTTTCTTATTGATTTTTGGAACAGGATGTCAGTACATAGCCCAGGCTGGACTTGAACAACCTGTCTACCTAGCTCAACCTCCTAAGTGCTGAGATGACAGGCATGTGGCACAATGCTTTGTGTCTTGTGACTTATTAAAGCTCCTTTCTGGTAGTTAGTTTCCTCTCTTAATTTCTCTCTCTCTCTCTCTCTCTCTCTCTCTCTCTCTCTCTCTCTCTCTCTCACACACACACACACACACACACACACACACACGAACCTTTCTCAAAGGACAAGGTTTTGACTTGTAGACAATTCCCATTTTTTAAAAAATAATTAATTCCTGTTCTTTTAAAATTTATGTGTAGATGGGCTAGGCTTGGTGATAAAGACCAGTAAACCAAGCTACTTACAAGCTGGAGCAGGAGGATTATAAGGTCAAGATTTATAATCTACAGAGTGAGTTCAAGGCCAGTCTGGGAGACTTAGTGAGACCTTGTCTCAAGATTAAAAAGAAGGGAGTGTAGGAAAATAGCTCAGCGGGAGTACATTTGTCTAGCATGTCTGAGACCCTGGGTTCAATCCCCAGTACTAGAAAATAAATTAACTAATATAATAAGATTTATTTCTCCCTTGTTTCATTTTACTCTCATTGGCTTCTTTACTATACTGTATACTGTATACTGATGGTATTGCTCTTTAATTAGATTGTGGGAAAACCACAGTGTGTATGAAACTAATTCCTTACTATCTATTGTACTATTTTTCTAAAGCCAAGATTGAATTATTCAAGTTATGCATTGTGTGCTTCAAAAAATTATTCTCTGTATCATATCTTGTCTGTTGTGTTTACATCTTCTTTAATCCTATATGTAGTTTGTTACCTGTTATATGAATATGAAGTTCTAAGTGTAGTATGGTGAAAGGTTACCCCATATTTGGTTATTAATGATAGCAGATAAGAATATATAAACAAGTTGGTTTAACAAGACCTCAACTGAATTCATAGGTATGAGAGTATACATGAGAAATTAACTATCTGAAAAGGAAACAGGGAAGTCATTCTTGCATTTACAGCAATGTGAAGATTTTAGTTTCCAGAATAAGCATTCTAGATAGATGCGAAGCACACTGAAGACTTTTAAATTGGATTACACAAGATCCATTTACACATTTAGGTATAGTTTGTTATGTTTATATTGTGATGACTATGATAACATGTCTATACCTTCCTAAACAACCTAGAGAGTCAATATTGTGTTAAACTTTAATGGATGTTTACTACAGAGTCTAAACAGTAAAATTGCTGCAGATGAACCAAATTGGTTAAGACTGTAATTAAAAAAAAAAGAAGGAATGAAGGAAAAAGAAGGAAGAGGAGGAGGAGGAGGAGGAGGAGGAGGAGGAGGAGGAGGAAGAAGAAGAAGAAGAAGAAGAAGAAGAAGAAGAAGAAGAAGAAGAAGAAGGTAAAAGAAAGGGGCCTCCCAGTAGTCTCACCTGGGAAGCAGGTGGGAGAGGTGGCTGGATTCCCAGTTGAGAATTCCTCATCATCTTTCCCTGCCCCTTCTGCTATGGAGTTCATACAGTCTCATCACTGAAGACCTAGTTATGACCGTTGCTGTTTACTTTGTTATCATGACTTCTGGGCCAAGATTACCTGTGTTCCACAATGGATGGGATGGCCATGCTTATACTCTGAGGAAATAGGTGAACTACAACTCCCCTGATGGGGATGGGGCAGTTGATTGAGTGTTGCCCTACTCCATAGGGTGAGCAACACCTGCCCATCATGGATGCTGGTGGGTGCCTTCGGGGGGTGGGGGCAGTGGAAATTCCACTATCTTGTGAGAAGCAAGTCTTACTTTAGAAACAGTTACACTCACTAATTTAGTATGTTTGTGGGCAACTGTCAGCTGTTCATTCTCTCTTTCCACTGTGTGGGTCCTAGGATCTGAACTTCAGTAGTCAGGCTTGATGGGAAAACACCTTTATCTGCTGAGTCATTTTGCCTGCCCAAATTGTTTTGTTATTGTTGTTTGTTTGTTTTGACCTGCTCTTTGGATTAGTTCCTTAGGGTTAGCAACTGATGCTGTCTTCAGTGTAATGATTACAACAAGGACTCAGAACTAATCAGGTTGGATCAACATGTTCTCTGCCGCTTATTCTCTATAGGATATTGGAAAATAAACAAGCACGAAGCAGATCCAGAATGTTGTCTGCTATGCACCCTCATGCCTACATTATGTATTTTGGATCCTATGCACTTTTGCCTTTGTGTGTCCCTTCATCTATTAAAAATAATAGTGGTATCAGAATTAAAGGAAGATGAGTACATCTATTAGAATATTTTCTTTGACCTAAAATTTTCATTTTTTCTTCTTATTTTTAAATTAATTTTTTTTACATTCATGGATATTTTGCCTGTTTGCATGTACATGTACCATGTATGTGCCCGCTGATCACAAAAGCCAGAACAAGCATCATATCCTCTGCAACTAGAGGTACAGATAGTTGTGAACCACTATATAGGTTCTGGGGACAGAACCTAGGTCCTCTGCAAGAGTAATAGGTGCTTTTGATCTCTGAGTCATCCCCCTATCATGTTCCCTTTTATTTTACAAGAAATTATAATACTTTTGTGAATGTTAAAAAGTTTTGTAAGCCTTCATGACTAACTGATAAGGGCCCTTGTTCCTGTCAGGCAGTACTGGCTCGGCATTTTGTGTAAAACCATGGCTTTCAGGCCATGCTTTATGCTGGTGATTCCATTTTGAGTGAAAACACAGAGACTGGATGACTGCATCTTGTTGGATTTGTAAAGAAATGAATAGCACCATCTGTCCAGCAGCACCCAGGAGGGACAGACTAAGAATCAGCTTATTCCCAAGAGTCAACAGCTTTTATCCACAAACCTAACACAGTAGGGCACACATAAGTACATGGAAATACTAAACCACATCAGAAAAATCAGGCCTTGGGATTTATTTAACACAACAGACCTACAATAAATGCACATGGACCCCACATGAAGGGGACAGCTAATACTGTGAGGGTGACAGCTGACACCAACCTGCCACCTTCATATGGGCACTGCACATTCTATATTATAAGAATACATTTGTACTTCATTCTACAGCAAGGGAAGGCCATGAACATATGGCAAGTGGCTTGTTTGTTCCATGTTCCACTTCAATCTAGCTGTCATCAAAATGACTGGGTCAGCAGGATTGTAGATCTCAGGGCCTTGGTATGTGTGAACTTTCCTCTCTTCTTTCTACAGCAAAAGGAGACAAGGAAGAAAGCACCAAAACTATTAAACTCAGAGTCAGCAATTACCACCTGACAAGAGGGGCAAGGGTAAGGTTCAAAATGATTGACTGGCTTTGCTTCTTTTCCCTAAACAACCTACGGGGTAACCATAAGGTATAACCTACTGTCTTCTCAAACTGCTAGTCCTCTGAACAAAACCCAGCAAAGAGATTAAAGCCCTAGTTTTTGCCCATATTGTAGGCTGCATAGCACAGACCCTTAAGGGGTAGTGTGTGTAATTTGAAAGTTAATATCAAAGGAACCTGTTGGTTCTATGAATAGCCAGCTATGAAAGGAAATCAGGAATTCTTGGCAAATTGTAGTAAATTCACAACCAATATAGCTTGTGAATTTGATTTTCAATAACTTTCAAAAGTATGGAAATGCATACTGTATTCATCTATTTCATCAAGTTTTCTGACAGAGTGTGCTTACAACAACACACATGATAAAGTTTTGAAAATGATCATTGAAGTGGGAAATAATTCTCTCTCTCTCTCTCCCCCCCCCCCCCACCGTCCCTTCCTCTCTCCCTCTTCTCTCTCTCTCTGTGTTCTGGGTCACTTTTTTTCAACTTGTCACAAGCTAAGGGGTTTTAGGAAGAGGAAACCTCAATTGAGAAAATGTCTGCATGAGATTGGCCTGTAGACAAGTCTATCAGGGTATTTTCTTGATTAATTGATATGGGAAAGCCCAGCCAACTGTGGGCAATGCTACCCCTGGGCAGGTGGTCTTGGGTTGAATAAAAAACAAACAAACAAACAAACAAACAAAAATTCCCAACCAACCAAAAAAAAAAAAATCATGCAAGCCTGAAGGGCAAACCAGTGAGCAACCAATAAGCAGTATTCATTCATGGCTTTTGAATTATTTCCCACCTCCAGATTCCTTCCCTGCTTGAGTTCCTCCCCACACTTCCCTCAGCAATTGACCTGGAAATGTGAGCTGAAATAAAACCTTTTCTCCATCGGTTGGTTTTGGTTATTGTGTTTTATCACTATAGAAACTCAAACTATGACAGTATTTTATCACAGCAATAGAGAAACTAACTAAGACAGAAATTGGTACCAGGAGTGGAGTATTGCTATGAGAGACCTACTATGTTGTTTTTGGAAGGATTTTGGAAGCATTTAGTATTTGGAGCTAGAAGAGCTTAATCACCTGTGTTTCATCGCATCAATAACAAGACAGGCTAACTAGGACAGGCTGAAAACACCAGCTGTGGTTAATCAAGTCCAGCATCATTGGGATGAAATGCTCTGCAAAGTATTTTCTCAGGGTTAGTACACAGAGCCTATGGTCCATGGGTAGGAGTGTGCTGAGACTGCATCTCAAGGTGACTGCTCAGTTTGGTGATGCATAAGAATCTTCCATGCTGTGCTTGTTTTGGTAGTGTAGATACTGCAGCATTAAAGGAGCCCTGGAGAACAGCTGAAGGTTGGCACTGTGAGAGGCCCCTGCAAAGCTACTGGTGAAGGTGCAGCCTCAATTGTAATGATAATCCCAGCATATTGGAGATGACAGGACTGTGGAATGATGACCAAGGACAGCACAGCAGCAGTTGTGAAGCCTGGGCCTTGGAGAGAAGCTAGGTTTGTGGTGGAGGGAAGAGCCAGAGACCTAGGACTTATCAAGTCCTGTGCATCCCAGAAGATAATGAGTGAGTTCCAGACATTGAAAGCTGAACTTTATACACTGTTGCAGTTTGGCTTTGCTTTGATTTGATTTTAACTGTTCCTGGTTATTCACTCTTGGAATGGCAATTATATAACAACGTTAAGGGACTTTGGGAGTTTTAAGGACTTGGGGCACTCTTAAAAGTGAATTATATTTTATATTATAAAATAAAAAGACTTAGGTGATGAGGTTATGGTTTGGGGTGTTTTGTTTTGAGAGGGAGAGTGTTACTGTTTACCCCTGGATAGTCTGGAACTCACAGCAATCCTTATGCTTTAGCGGAGGTCAAATCAAGATATCTGTTTACCTCTGCCTCCCAAGAGTTAAGTGTGCAACACCATGCCTGGGTAGTTTTATCTTTATTTTTATTACCTTTAAAATGTGTGTGTGTGTGTGTGCGTGTGTGCGCATGCACGTGCGTGTGTGCATGTATGTATGTATATTTGTTTGTTTATATGTAATTGCTATGTAGATATTTATACCTGGATAAGGTTCTGGTTTTTAAAATGATGTATTTACATATTTAGTTGGTGAGCAGTGAATTGTTATGGTGGATTTTAGCATCACTTTGTCACAAATTAGAATTATGAGTAGAAGGCCTCAACTGAAGAACCATTCTCACAGTGCTGATTGATTTAGGAAGGGCCACCCTGACTGCTAGTATCCCAGGGAAGAAGGGGATGGGAGAAGGAAGATGACTCGTCTCTGCTGCTCATCTGATGCCCATCTATGCCTGTTGCTGTTGCTGCTTCCTTCAGTGATTGAACCATTGCTTCTAGTCTTCTGTCCCAGTGTAAGGACCAGTAGCTCTCCAGAGACCTTCCAGATTTTCAGTACCAGGCTGTGACTGCTCAGGCAGTGGACTGAGCAACTACTGGGTTGTCAGCCTCTCAGCAAAAGACAGTTAGTTACCAGAACCTACTTAGACTGCTGAGGCAGAGGCACAACTTTTTTTTAAGCTACATTTTACTTTTGTGTAACGTGACATTTTCTAAGCAAGTTTACTGGTAAATCCTTTATAATATGAGTTTATTACTTTCATTTCCTCCTCTACATTAAATGTATAAACAAAGATCCTTGGGTTATGGGGTGTGTTTTCAGCCACTGGAGAGTAGACAAAACTTTTCATGGAGTAAAAACACCACACATCTACTCAGCATTGTACCCCATTACAGATGGTTGTGAGCGACCATGTGGTTGCTGGCAATTGAGGTCAGGACCTCTGGAAGAGCAGTCTTAATCCCTGAGACATCTCTCCAGCCCTTGTCTAATCTCTTTAATTTGTAATCTGAAAGGATTTCTCTATCTTTATTTTAAGTCAGTGGAATGAAAAATATAAAAGGTGGCTAATATTCCCTAACGAGCAGCTAAGCAACCACCACTAATTTCAGAGATTTTTGAGTTATCTCATTCCTTAAAAAAAGACCATAAGCAGATCAGTTCAAACCATTCATACAATTAAACCATTTTAACAATGTATCTTTGTCCTCTAGCCCAGTTGCCATAGACAATGTGCATATTTTAAATTCATTAACTATGGCATCCTACAAATGCGTTAGTCTGTATGTATGGAAGGGCTTTAACTGTTAAAAAGACAGGAAAAAAAAAAGACATCCCTATACCTGTAGCTTGGTTCTACAGTCTTGGTGATGGCAAATGGGGATCAGTCAATCCACATTAGTACTAACTGTCATGAATGTGACATGTCTCATCTGATCAGAAGCTATCCTAGGGATGGAGACATTTTAACTAGTCAACAACTCAAAACTCAAGGGTTAGAGAGTCTGTGATAGTGGGATAAAAACATGGCAGCAGGAAGAGCTGAGAGTTACAAATTGGTTCACAAGTGAGGCAGAGCAAGCTAACAGGACATGGTGGGAGAGTTTTGAAACTCAAAGTCTACCTCCAGTGACATAACTCCTCCAACAAGGCCATACCTCCCATTACTTCCCAAACAGTTGCACCACCTGCGGACCAAATCTGAGTCTATGGAGGGTGCTCTCGTCCAAACAATCATACCTTTGAAGACTGTCTTGTTTCCCAGTGACCCTGAACTGCTCTGGTCAGTCTACTGGTATCACTTGTGGTGGAAACATTGATGATGCTGTCTCTGGACAGAAAGAAATAGAAGTTCAGCAGTGTAAGCACTCACTCCAGTGCATGAGTTTGAGACCTAGGAACCAGTTTCATAGTCAAGGTCCTGTGGTTTTCCTGGGATGTTAATATGTATCAATATGTATCTATTCTTTCATTCACTAGGTTATTTTATTGGGAGACTTCCCTCACACAGGTGGGTGAGAGTGACAGGATGGTGAACCAATTCAAGTCATTTTAGTATCCTTCATGCATTTCTCAGTCTGGTAAAGATTTCTTTACATTCTAGTTTCCCAGAGAAGATCAGGAGGCCCTTTTCATTCTGTTAGATGGAGACAGGCCAGAGCGACATGACTGAACTGAGATTGTTGTCTATGTCAGTACAGGTCAAGGGTTTGTTCTGGATCTGCTGTTCCATCTCTTGGCCTGTTGGTAAGTTTCCTGGCTACCCACATATCGAAGCATAACCTTTCCTCACTGCTTTGACTTGTATGGCCCAACTACAGTGATTTGAGTCTGACCTGGGCTGTGAACTACCCGTCCAGCTGAGTGAAGGTGTTGCTATGTATCTCAATGTATAAGAGATATATGTCTCCATGGAAATATGTGCTCCTTTCCACGAGGAACATTAGTGAGACATCAGAGTTCTCAGGCAAAGTATACCATGGATTCTTGGTTATAGCATTCACTTCTACCTCAAGCATTTGTACTTTCTTCAGAAGAGCATATGGTGTTGTCTTATATCATTGCTCAGAGACGACAATGTGCTTGAAAGCATCTTCCATTCTGCATTGTGTCTTGACTGATTTTAGTGTGTGTTATTTTGTAATGCTCTATAACTTTGCATACACAGCTATTTATTCATTCATTTCTTTATTTGACATAAGATCTTGCTATGTACTTACTATGTAGTCTAAGCTTTCCTTGAACTAACTTTTGATGTACTTCAATGTGACCGTGAGTTCCTGATTCCCCTACCCCCACCTCTCAAATGTAGAAATCATAGGTACATTGCTTTGTATTTCTACAGGACTAAATCTTCTGTTTTTTCTCTTTTTCTAATTCTTAATTTGTTATCTTATGTTTTCAATATTATACTTAAAATTTTGTCAATTACTAATCTTACACTTTACATATTTAATTAAACTGGTTTTAACTTTGGGTCTAGCTTTATTTTATTTTCTTGCTTTGATTTCCTTGGATATCTTGGTTCTCCCTATGCAGACCAGGACTGGCCTTAAACTTACATTGATTTGTCTGCCACTGCCTCCCAAGTGCTGGAGTTAAAGGTATGCACCACTTTGTGCCTAACTTTAAAACCTATTATTATTATTATTATTATCATCCAAAGCTTTTTTATTAACAGGATTCAGGGTTAGTTTTTGTAGCCTCTGTTGGCCCTTTGGCCTCTGGCACGCTCGAATTTCTGGCCTTTGGAACGGACATAGGGTTTGGTGTGGTTGTGTGCGATTCCTGGGGCCTTCCAGGTATACTGTCAGTATACCTCTCGACCCTTCCGAGACGGGAAACACAGTGCCTTGGCCCTTGGGAGACTCCAGAGCCAGCTGGTCAAAGGTGAAGATCTTATCCCCAGCCTTGAGGTGCGACTTCCAGTCCCCTGCTCTTCTGTAGTGCACACACCTTCAGCCTGGGCACTTCCAGAATCCGCACATCATCTGTGACCGTCCCCACAACCACAGCGGTCTTGTTCTCCCGGCCAGGAAGCTTCATCTTTCAGATCATTCTGGACAGGGACAGAGGTGGCCGGTTAGTGCGGCTCATAAATAACCTTTTCGGCACAACGCGATTGAAAGTGGAGTTGGTTCCTCTGGGCAGAAACCTGTTCAGCTTGACTAGCAGCTGCAGGTAGATGTCCTGGCTCCTGGGCTCCTTGTGCCGAAACTTTCGATCCTGTTTGTGGCGAATGTCAACACCCATGATCGCACCTCCTGCTCGTCCAGGTTCAGAAAGACCTTATTAATTTGTTAATCCAGATTATTTTCTTTTCATATTACATGATACAGTATTGAGATGTATTTGTCTTATAAGTATGCATCTTCTAGCTTTAATTCCCATGTATTTCTTAAGCACAAACTGGCCAAATATGTTAGACAATACAAACAGTCAGTGTTCACAGATTTGTTTTATAGCTTGCAGTTTCTCAAACGAATTAATTCAAATTGTTTTGTTTTTACTAGTCAGAGCAGGCAAGCTGATCTCTGTGTAAAGAGTAGATTTGCCGGCATCCATTGCTCCATTTATGCAATGCTGGGAGTCAGACTCAAGGCTTCATGCATGCTAGGCCAGTATGCTAGAAGCTGAGCTACAACTTCAGCGACAAAATGTTGTTCATTCCACTCTTCCGCTTTCTGTATCTCATTCATTAGATAGTAACATCTGCCTTTTCCCTCCATTCCTTCCTTCCTTCCTTTCTTCCTTCCTTCCTTCCTTCCTCTCTTCCTTCCTCCCTTGCTTCCTCCCTTCCTCCCTCCCTCCCTCCCTGCTTCACTCCCTCCCTCTCTCCCTTCTTTTCTTTTAAAGATTGTGTTTTACTGTGTAGACCTGGTTGGCCTAGAACTCACAGAGCTCCACCAGCCTCTACCTCCCCAGTGCTAGAATAAAGGCAAGAATCACCTTGCCTGGCCTCTTCCCCCCCCACCCTCCCATGCTCCCTCCTCTGTTTCTTTTCCTGAGACAAGAACACATACTATGTAGACCAGGCTGTTCAGGATTATCATCAGCAATCTTCTTGTTTCAGCCTTCCATACTGGAATTCCTTGTTTTGAGGATGGTCAATGAGGTTTCTAAAGAGCCCTGTGTGGCAAATGCGAAGCTCTTTGGAACATTCAAGTATTTCAAGGCTCTTGGATGATCACAGTCATGCTTCCTTCCATCTACTTCAATCTCAGGAAAGATTCCTTTAGTTTAAGCTCCCACTTAACTTTTGACTCTGAGACAATAAATGATAGCTACTCATTGATTTAAGTATGCCTGTTCAGGCTTGCTTTCTTTCTTTCTTTCTTTCTTTCTTTCTTTCTTTCTTTCTTTCTTTCTTT
>NW_021604708.1:3134088-3193674 GCF_004785775.1 Grammomys surdaster | reverse complement strand
TTTCTTTCTTTCTTTCTTTCTTTCTTTCTTTCTTTCTTTCTTTCTTTTCTTCTCTCTGCCTCTCTTTGTTTCTTTCTTTGTTTCTTTCTTCATATAGCAATAGATAAACGTGACTATGAAGCTGTCATAATCTTAATGGCAAAATCTAGGAAAGGTAGCCCTCAAAGAGAAAATAACAGAGTAATTCATGTGTGAAAATCAATTGGAAAAAAATCATGTAAAATGTTAATATGCATCCAGACATAATTTAATAACTCATCATGAACAAAAAATTAAAATACATCATATGAATGCAAGCAAGAACAAACATTAGGAACTCTATCTCTACTTCTTTATGGTCAAAAAAGGGTAGGGTACAATTTCATGTGGTGCCAAAACAGAAAGGATAAAATTCATAACTAATTAGTAACTGAAAATTAAGAGTTAGAAGGAAATTACAACTTAATAAATACTAAACACATACACAAGAAAATATTTTAACTCATAACCTCCCAAATCAAAGTAACTTAAAAGACAATGATGATCGTTAGTCCCCCTCACCTCCCTTCACAGGTTTCACTATGTGGTCTTTGCTGGCTTGGAACTTGATTTGTAGATCAGGCTCTCAAACTCATAGAGATCTGCCTGCTTCTGCCTCCTGAGTTCTGGGATTAAAAGTGTGTACCACCACACCCTGTGACCTTTTTTCCTTTGAAGAATTTTATTAATTTTTATTTTATGTGTATGATGTTTTGTCTATATTTACATATGTGCATTGTATGTGTGTCTGGTGCCCCAGGAGGCCGGGACATCCGGACAATGAGTACTGTATTTGTTAAGAGCTTATAGTTTGATTTAACATGCCATGGTGAGAATCTTGTAATATTTTTCATTTATTCATTTCTTGTACGGAGAAATCCATCAACTTTATAAAATTCTCCGCTATGATCCTAGTGTTTCTACACCATGCACTGATGCACAGTTCTAAGGATGCAAAGTAATAATTAGTATTGGATTTCCCTGGTGCTCCCAGACACAAAAGTACCTTAGCAAAACCCTAATTACATATCCAGTTTAGCTACTGTATCTGTTGGTTTGAATTCTGGAATGTAAACCTGGTCCAGAACCAAGTTCAGAGCTTGAGGTTTTCTGTGTCGTCGTCTGGGGGTGGTCTGCCACCTGTGCCAGGCAGTGTGGATTTTCAGATCTTCCTCTGCTGAAGAAAGGTCTTTTGTCTGGAGCCTCAACATCACTAGCTCAAGATTCTGATTAAGGCTGCACTTAAAGGCCCATGTAATGCCCTATGTACCAAAGTTTAGGCTGGGTAAAAGTCAGCTGTAGTTCTTGGGGTTTCACACAGGCCCAGTCCCTTGACATGAGCAATGTCATACTTTGTAAAAGGAAAACATCATTAGGACTTTAATTCATTTGTAGAGGTATCAAACTTGTGAGGTTGTGAGACAGCGCACTGCTTCCACCATCTCATCCAGTTTACTTCAAATTCAGCCTGATCCACATCGAGATTTTTTTGAAGAACTTATATTTGCTTTTCTCCTAGCCGCACTCCTTCCCAGCCTCTCTATTTCCTTGATTTATTTCCCCTGCTATTATCTTTTTCCTAAGCACAAGATGCCAGTCTGCCTTGTGAAGAAACAGCTACATCCGGCAGACCTAGATTTTTTCTTCCTTCTGGCTTCAGCCTGCTTCCTGCCTTACAGGTATCACAGGTCTACCACCAGGACTGCACCTAGGGAACATACTCATTGAAAGCTGCTCAAAGACTGGGAACTAAGTAACTGTCTAAGATACAGTAACAGAGAACTTCATCCCAGATTGCTTTTCTTTTTGTGAAAGCCTAATCTCTGCCAGTGACAAACTCAGTCACATTGAAACTGGCCTGCTTGCAAAGCAAGCACCTACAAACAACCACATTTCTTTGGGAACTCTTGTCTTAGATTCCTTTTCAGTAGATTCCTTTTCATACCTTATAGAAAAAACAAAAAAGGTTGGGGGTGGGAATGGGGAAGAAAGCAAAATCTCCAATCGAAATGAAATTGAGCATGGTCATTTGTGCTTAGGGAGAGCAATCTCGGAACTCTAAGGCCAACTCAGTCTCTAGAAGAGGAACACGGATACAGAAGCACCCAAATAGAGAGCTGCATGCTTAAAAACAGCATCTTTAGTTAACTTTAGTACCTGTAATTATGTGACAGCGAATTAACTATATGGAATTCATATGCCATTTGGATGTTTGTGTCAGTGAGTGTATGGATTCCTGGAAACTATTGTCATCAACCCCATTTCCGGGCACCATGGAGTTCACAGAAACACAAATTTGAAGCATGAGAAGCCCAACGGGCATGGTGGTGCACGGGAATAAACTTTGCTTGGGAAGGATTGAAAATTCTGGGCTAACTTGGGCTAGATTTCTTGACTATACGTTCAACAGATTGGGAAAAAAAGTACATAGCTTTAAGTTTAAGGTTACTTGAAACAACTACAACTCATTTGTTGAAAGAATGCCTAGCTCCTAAAAGTCTTTGAAATCACTGGTGAAAATGCCTACTTGGCTTCTGTACTTTACAGGCTTGGTGCTTGGCCAGCTTCCTGGGCAATTCAGGAGAATCTCGATCAACTGAGATATGATGGTCATGCGCTTTTTGTAATGTGGCACGCCGCACGCAATGCGTTTTAATATAGTTGATGCCCATGGCTTTGGAAGAGATGCTCAAGTTGGGGTGCTTCAGTACCTTGTACACTTACAATGAGACGCTCTCCTTTCAGCTGTGTTTACACTCCTTGCTGTCTTGTTTGTTAGTGACAGTCCTTGTGTCGGGTAGGCTCGGACTTCGCCAGCTCAGGCATTGTGCAAGATTTAACTCCCTCCCACAAGTACACTAAAAAAACATTTGGTAAAATAACTTCCCTGTCACCAGTTACACCACATTCATCTACATTACGCAGTATTCAAATGAGGTTAATAAGATTTCCTTCATGATTGGATTAGTTTTAGTGTTTCGTCACGAACAGGAACGTAAACGACACTTGAAGGTCTACTGTCTCATTGGCTGTCTTGTCACTTCGCTTTCACCAATCGGGAAGTACGAATTAAACTGCACAAATCTGCTGTAGCTAACCTGCTAGTACGATCGCTATTAAACATGGGAAAACACAAGAACAATTTGAGTACTCTGGTTGGGTCTGTATGCTGGACTCTGCAGTCAGAACTGCAATGAGATTCGGGCGGGAGTTGTCAGGACATTGATTCAGTTCATTCTGCACGGAACTGCTTAGTGCTTAAGATTCTACCACTCAAGCTTGTTCCCCTTAAGTTAGATGCACATCGACGTAGAAGTCAAGGATAAACTATTTTATCGCCCTTGTCTCTAAGGACCATTTGTGGGCTATCACACCTTCCCACCCGGGCGCGGCCACCCCCGGACGCACACAATGAGGCGACGAAGAGTAAACACGCACTCTTAATAGATAGCTAAGTTGGAGTTAATACCACTGCACACACCCACATCCCCAGCCTCTTTTCTCCGAAGCTCAGCCCACTAGGTAGCGATCCCACCCTAACCACGCCCCCTCAGAATGTGCAACAGCTCTTTTACTGAGACTTGTGGGTGGCTCTGAAAAGAGCCTTTGGGTTGTTGGGCTAAGTAGTTGGCCAAAGAAAATTTACTTTTTCTTGGCTGCGGTTTTCTTTGGCTTAGCTGCCTTAGGCTTTGAGGCTTTTGGTTTGGCCGCTTTGGGCTTTACCGCTTTCGCCTTGGCAGGGCTCTTGGGCGCCTTCTTAGCCTTAGCTGCTTTTGCCTTCTTCGGGCTCTTAGCTTTTTTGGCTCCTGCAGCTGCAGCTGGCTTCTTTGCTTTCTTTGGAGTCTTCTTGGTGCTCTTCTTGGGGGTGGCTGCTCCCGCAGCCTTCTTGGGCTTCTTGGCTGCGCCCGCAGGCTTCTTAGCCTTGGCCCCGCCTGCCCGCTTGGCTTTGGGCTTAGCCTCACCGGAAGCCGCCTTCTTGTTGAGTTTGAAGGAGCCGGAGGCGCCGGTACCCTTGGTCTGCACCAGGATACCTTTGCTCACCAAGCTCTTCAAACCGAGCTTAATGCGGCTGTTGTTCTTCTCCACATCGTATCCCACGGCCGCCAGCGCCTTCTTGAGCGCAGCCAGGGACACGCCGTTGCGCTCCTTGGAGGCGGCCACAGCCTTGGTGATCAGCTCGGACACCGGGGGTCCGGACGCTTTGCGCTTCGCGCCACCAGCGGCCTTACGGGCCTTCTTCTTTACGGGTGTCTTCTCGGCGGGGGCCGGTGCGGCGGGCGCAGCAGGCGCAGTCTCGGACATGGTGAAGCGTGTGTGAGGAGAGAGAACTCGAGCCGGAAGCAGAGGCACTGGCCGGGACTCGGGCCGCGGCGCTGCGCCCGCCCGTTTATATAGGGCGGAGCTGCGTCGTGATTGGTGCGCTGTCCAGCCCGCCTCGCTGGCAGCCGTGGAGTGTCCTCTCGGATGCAGAGTTGTGTTTGTTACACCTCAAAAAAAGCCAAAAATGTCAAAATTCCCTACATCGAATTGTCCGATTTTTCTCAAATAATGATCCCCGAAGTCTCGGGCTTCATGCACATCTCAAAAACTGAGCAAAGCACTAAGCCTTCTGCCAAAAACTTGCAATATTTCCCGCGGTGTTCAGCAAATTTCAACTCAGAGAAACAAAACTTTCTATTTTCTTCGTAAATTATAAACTGATCTTCGACTGTACAGTTTTCTGACCCATCAAAGACGATTCTCCAAGTGGTTAGCTTCTTGTGTAGCCCAAAACCATGCCTTTGGCATTATGATTTTTATTACAAATCTTCACTTAAGTGAGGGAAGTAACACAGGCTCCTCCGAGAGTCCTGCCTATTGAGCCGAGGGCATTTGAGTTCATCAAACTGGTTTAGTTCAATGCTTAACAGATTATTTACTATTTTGAGTTAAATTCTCCTCTCCTAGGCCATGAGTCTATACATCTGTGGTTTTATTTCTGCCTGCTCCACCTGTGTTTTTAAACAATTTCTTAGTATAATTCTTTTCTTTCTGCTCCCAAGGGTTGGGGGCGGGGCTGTTGCTATTCTATCTCTCTGGACAACTACTCCTTTGGGTTGAGGTACCTCAAATTCAGGGTATTGGGGTCAGGAGAGATTACAGAACATGCCTATGGTGCAGACACGAAAATAACTAATTACCAAGTAACATATAAATGGTGTTTTCAAAGTCTTTGGAAATGAAGATGAGCTTTACTTTGAGGAATTTCTCTTGGTTCTTGCATAGTTCTTCTGACATAGGTTTTAGGACTAAATTGTAATATACTATATTAAAACTAGATAATTGAACCATTGATCAAGAGAAACAGATATGAGAAATATAGCTCTAAACAGCACAACTCCCATCGTTAGAGAATATCAGCCCTGTCACTGAACAGCTGCTCTCCATATATGGCTACTCCTCATGAAAACATGGGACTAATGTTTCCTGTATTTCCTTGAATGTAACTGACATTCAGGGTGAATGAGGGGCTAAGATTTAATCTTAGAATCAGATTTGAGAAGACATTCAAGCAGAATCAAAGCCATGTCTTTTCAAGATGTTAATATGAGTTGTTTTGTTTATATAGCTGTTCAACCAAGGTAACAACTAAGAGATCAGTGATAGCCCAGTGACAATAATTATTTCTGGTATGTTTGGTTGGAATTATATTCAGAAATTACAAGGCTCCTACTACAGAAAAAGATACAATGTTATATTATAAAATAGGATATTATACAATAGAATAACATTACAATAGTATAAGATACAATGTTATATTATGCAATAGTATAAGATACAATGTTATAATGTGATGGATATTGTTTCTTGGCACAGTTGTGTCTAACATCACATTATCAATTCTACTGCCCTAAACATCCATACACAAAAGCAATGCACATAGAGGGATGCACCAGTTCAATACACTGTCCATGAGGCATTTTTAAGATCGAGTAGTATGATGAATTTGATATAAACGTGATTTATATTATCAGTATTTCTATGCTACAATGTACATGTTCACCTTCATGTTTTAATAAATGCAGACTTTGGTATTCATTAAAACTCTGAGCTGGAGCAGAGAAACTGTATGGGTATTTGATATTGGACAGTGAGGATTTAACCCATTTTTGTTAACAACAAAATACATGAGGACAGGGATTAAACTCCCTGAATTTTGAGAAAATTCAAGTCCTCTGTACCTTCCCCTTAAACTGCTTGCTTGACAGAGAAGGCAATAAACCTTGCCCACCATTAAATCAAGTGATTTTTGATACTTTTTAAAATAATGAGATAGACACAATATAAAAACTTTACTCTTTTACATTAATCTGCCTGGCAAGTCAGCAATAGCAAAATTACACAAGTATGTATAAATCTTCATTCTTGTATTTTTAAGTACAAATTCCAGACTTTTCTCTAGATTATTCTGACTAATGACTCTCCATATGTCTAAAAATATGAGTGTTTTAGATTCTCATATCATGCTCTTACTCAGCCACATCTGAGAGCCACTGCTCTCTAACTATAACTAGGAAGAAATGAGACAAATTTACTTCTTGTCATGTGAGTATTTCTGTGGAAATATGGGCTTTCCTATTTTTCTAGTTTGCTTTCTTTTGTTATAATAAACTCTATGGCCAAAAGCAGCTTGGGGAGGAAAGGGTTTATTTCAGCTTACAGTCTATCATCAAGAGAAGCCAAGAAGAAAACCAAGGCAGACGCTTGAGCATAAACCAATTGAGGAAAGCTACTTACTGGCTTGTTCCCTGGGTCATGGTCAGCCACCTTTCTTATATAGTTCAGTCCTACCTGCTTGGGATTATACTGCCTATAACAGACTGAGTTCTCCTATATCTATTGGAAATCTAGAAAATGACTCACAAACATGTCCATAGTCCAATCTGATGGGAGCAATTTCCTCATCCCAGGTGTGCCAAGCTGCTACCCAAGATTATCTACAACACTGGCAAAAACCTGGGCATGGATACACCTATAGGATGTGAGCATATGCTTGGAAGATGGGGTACTGCATATAGCTGAACAAGGAGGTGGGGTTTGTGGTATACAACTGGATCAAGGAGAAAAGTTTAGTCAATCTTGGTAGGAACGTGGGATAAGCAGGGGATAAGTCTTCAGGTTACATCATCTGGGGCAGGGAGAATGTAGGAGAAAGCAATGATGGACATTTTCTGTATTCACTCTCAACACTTGGACCAGTGGAAAGCTTTGAGATCCCTCTGAGCTTCACTGGAGGAAGGCTAAGCATTCTGTAGTGTTGGAAACATGGAACACTGGTCATCTCTGCTTTGGCTTGGATAGCAACTCTTGTAAAAGGCACAACATGACTTGTAGAAAAGTTGAAAGAATAAGATGCATGAGCTTAGTTCCTTCTTCTCCACAATTTTGAGTTTGTTGCTATTTTATTATGATGTTATGTATGATCTCATGGGGAGTGTTTTAAAGGCAGACTTTATGGAAGAGATGTTTTATAATAAACAGAGTAACTATTTTTTATCCCAGGCATTGATTTTCTTTTCATTTAAATAAAAAAATAAAACTGTCAATTGTATGCTCAGAGGTATTCCTTGCAGTAGTGTTTGGAATTGTAAAAATCAGAAGTAACCTCTGTGTTCATCTAAATCCGGGTGGTTGAAGGAACATGGGTATGTTCACATAAGGGGATAATATGAAGCTACAAAATGTCTCGGGACGATCTCTATGAACTAATTTAGACTGAATTAATGGAAATACATTCAAGTAATAAGATAAATCTAAAAGAATAGACATAATAAGATACTCTGTGATAAAGAAGGCAAAACAAGAAAGATACTTTTTGTTCATCTGTATAGAACAAATACAGGGAAGATAGGGTAAAAACTGAAGAGA
Source organism: Grammomys surdaster (assembly GCF_004785775.1). Taxonomy (NCBI): domain Eukaryota; kingdom Metazoa; phylum Chordata; class Mammalia; order Rodentia; family Muridae; genus Grammomys; species Grammomys surdaster. Next base: position 3,185,748 of record NW_021604708.1, on the reverse strand, counting down.
TTGCTTAGTTACAGGAGGTAGAAGAGAAAGAAATAGAAAGAAAAAATAAGGGGAAGAGAGGACATTTTCTTTAGTATATTCTTTCATATAACACTGAATTACAACTGTAACAAAGTTTGCTATCCAAGAAAAACAAGCTCTTAAATAAATGATTAAAACCAGTAGGAGTTATATGTGACCATATAACACTGAGGTATTAAGAAAGATAAAGTTAAAGGAAAAAGGAAAACTAGTGACTGAATACTGTAATCCCAAAGCTACAATGATATATCTCCCTATGCTGTGATCTTGTGGAAGTGCTTCTTCAGGAATATAGGTTATTGATTTAAACAGCTATTTCTACACATTGGGATTGGACAAACATATATAATGTTCCATGTTGTAGAAAATGAGATACTAGAAATCACTGAAAAGTGTTACTACATTTATAGAACTAGAACACAGGTCTGAGTATGAACTTAAAAAAGTCAGTATATATACATGTCTTCTCTGACAGCTGGTGGAACATAGAAGTAGGTCACTTTCTAGTGGCAATTACCACACTGATGTGAATTTTATACTTCATTCGCCAACAAAAGGAACTTGAGTTTCTTCTTGAAGTTGGGTGGATTTCATGGCTGGGGTAGAGTATTATTCAATGTGCCTGGGATATGGTGCAAGGTCAGAAAATGAGATTGGGAAAAAAGAAAAGAAAAATGAGACTTGTTGAAAATCGAAAACAAAAAAATCTCAAGGAACTCCTAATGGCCAGAGCTAATTCTATTTGACAAAAAAAAAAAAAGACAAAGAAGGAGAAGGAGAAAGAGAAGGAGAAGGAGGAGAAGGAGAAGGAGAAGGAGAAGGAGAAGGAGAAGGAGAAGGAGAAGGAGAAGGAGAAGAAGAAGATTATGATAGTGATGAAGAAAAAGAGGAAGAAGAAGAGGAAAAAGGAGGAAGAGGAAAAGGAGGAGGAGGAGGAGGAGGGAGAGAAAGCATTTGTTTTTTATTTAACTCACAGAATATGATATTATTTATAGCAATATATAATATATAATCTTACATATAATATATTATTATATATCATATTATTAATTGACAATATATTATTTATAATATACATGACCCATAGAATAACATATATATATATATGTGTATCAATATTATATATATGTTCAATATATGAATATATATATTACATTTATAAATATATATATCCATAAATACATAGAGGTGGAGAAACTTTTATAAGTTTCTTTTATTTAAGTCTAATTAGTAGATATAAAAAGAAAAAAGGAGACTACCCTGTGATCACTGTTATGTTCTTATAGATAGATATAATCTATGATGGATGTGGAAGGGTGTGGTTCCCAGAGCTTTACATAACTTTCCCGAAACATTTCTTAGGTATGAAGAAGGTAGTCCATAGTGAAGAATTCCAATTCAGATACTATTCTTCTTTCTCATAACTTGGATTTTTAGTGAAATAATTTACATTTATTTTTATTTCTGAATTTATTATATACATGTATCCCTGAGCAATATGGATCAACTTGCCTGGCTTTTGAAATTACTAGAAAATAATTTGAAATAATAGCAGAGTTAGTGTTTTATACCTTATTGTTGGAAGTGGGACTTGTTTGTTTACTTTTTTTGTTTTGTTTTCTCTTTAACAAGAGGTTTCCTTTAGTGTTTTGCCTTTGTTTTGGATTGTTGCTATTCTTTTCTCTGAGGTAGAAGGTTGTTCTATCAGCATGCTATTTATCATCTTCCTGCCCCAGGCTCTGGAGTGCTGGCATTACAGGTGAGTCCCACCAAACCCACGAGTCCTGATTGCCTCTTTCCTAACCCTGTAATGCTTCTCAACATTCCTAATACTGCGGCCTTTAATACTATTCCTCGTGTTGTGGTGACCCCAACCACAACATTATTTTCATTGCTACTTCATAACTGTAATTTTGCTACTGTTATGAATCATAATGTAACTGTCTGATATGCAGGATATCTGATATATAATCCCTGTGAAAAAGGTCATCCAACAATCTCCAAAGGGGTCATGACCCACAGGTTAAGAACCACTGATGTAGAGGCTGCTTCAGATAATAAAAGTAGCCTAGAATATTTATTTACTCATAGAGTCTCATTCATGTCCTCATAGTTGTACAATGCAGATCATTTATTTGTAACTTGAATTCCTGAGTTATCATTGGCAGTGCTACTGTCGCTACCAAGTATGATAAAGACAGCAGCACATGGAGGCCACTTAGATACTTTGGTTAGCCAGTCTAACTTTTGAACCACCCTAGCCCAAGGACCAGAAATAGGAAGGTTTCCGGCTCCCTTCATCATGCCTCCTTAGTTGCAGTTCTGAGTATTAAGGCACTAGGACAAACTGACTCCTCTGTACCTTATCTGAACTCGTGATGCAACAGCTCTGTTAGGAGGGTTAGACTCTTCACCACTTACAGAGAAGCAAGAGACAGCTTAAAGAAATAGAGACTGATCTGTGTTTATGGCTTTAGAACATTCTACCTACGTGAGTGTAAACTTCTGCTGAGACAGAACATCATAGTGGCAGAAGTGTGTAGTGGAGGATACTTCTTGCCTCACAGTACCTGGGAAACAGATAAAGGAGGAGTAGGGTACCAGATACATCTTTCCAGGGTATATCCCTACTGACCTATTTCCACTAGGTGGGTCCTACATTCTACTTTTCACCATTTCTCAATCACTCCATTTACCAACCCAGCAGGGAACTAACACATTATTGAGGTGAGACCCTCAGCTTCTAATCACTTTCCAGAAGGCTATCAATGTGTAAGCCCCCTGGACATGAACATATGGCCTGATCTTTCAAATTAAAGTGAGTGGGCAGAGTAAAATGTTTCTTTAGGCTGCTAAATTTTGTGGGTTATTTGTTATATTGCATAAATACCCTAAATAGTAATGGTTTACATTACTGTTACATTTATTTACATTACATTATATTACTGTAACTGACTAGTTATTCTTTTTAGGAACTCATTTTGTTAATAACCTTCATAAGCAAACAAATTTTGTATCATGAACTCCATCAAACACATTCACATGTATATGACCTATTTAAAACAAAAAAATTGAAGTATTAATAGATACCCCTTTTACACTTATTACATGCTACCTTTATCTTCTCCATTCTTCTTTCTTTTTTAGTTTTAAAAAAGTTTATTTTATGTGTCAGTGTTTTGCCTGGATGTATGTCTGTGTGCCACATCCCTGTAGTGCCTTTATAGGCCAGAAGAGGACACTGGATCTCCTTGAACCAGATTTACAGGTAGTTGTGATCCACCCAATGTTGGTGCTGTGCTGTTAACCAGGGAGCCATCACTTCAGCCTCAGGATTCAATTTTAATAGTAAGAGTAACAGTAACACTAATAGTAATAATAATAGGATCATTTAATTCATAAATACTGGTGGTTTAGCATAAATTGTTAAACAGATAGACTTTTTGCAGAGTTAGCTATTACTACATAACTAATTTCCCAACAAATGTAGTATATGTCACTTGTCTTGTTGTTATGACAAAATGCTTGAAAGGGCAACTCAAGGGAAGAGGGTTCATTTTGGCTTATAGATCTGAGGTGTGTTCATCATAGTTGGAAAGAAATAGTTGCAGGAATTCAAAACTGCTGGTTGTCTTGTGTCCATAGTCAAGGAGCAAAGAGTGGCAAATGCTCTTGAACTCTTTTTGGTTCAGTGGAGGACTATGGAATGGTGCTATCTACAACGAAGGTGGGTCTTCAGATCTCAATTAACCTAGAGAAATTGCTCAGAGACATACTTATCTAGAAAATCTCTCACAGACATCCTTAGATGGTGATCTAAATCTCATCAAGTTTACAAGCAAGAGTGATCATCATAGTAGGTTGAAACTACAGTACAAATGGGAGGAGATGAGTGAATGGAATCGAGTAGTGATTTCTCATGAGGTGTTAGCTGGACCTTCAGGTTTCTATAGGCTTAACCAGCACAATGGATGGAGAATGGACTCTGAATCTCTAAGGTGGCAAATCTGTGGTGGCAGTTGGCAGAAGGCTCTGTTTGGAGCACATGTGACCATCCACAGGGCTGCACAGAAACTCACATCATAGCTGTTGACTTCCCCAGAATGAGTGATCCAGGAAAGAGAAAAACACAGGTCCACTGCTCAGTGCTTTTAACAGGTCAGTCCGATGTACTTCTGAAGAAGACTGTATAAGTCTCTAAACCTCAGGTGAGAGTGACAGTTTTACAGACAGCCCCTCACACCAAATCACAAGCCTCTCAAGACTAGGTGACTAAGGAGTTTAGTCCTTTTTCTGTTTTCCAGTCCTGGGTGAGGACACTGGAGTGGCTTATGCTACTGCTCTCAACATTTCCTGCTCATTGTGGGAAGATTATCTGTTTTCATTGATGTAGACTTGCAAGATCACTCCTGTGGGAGGAATTCTTTTTGTTATTACATCTGTGTCATTCATCATCACATGATAAATGCATAAGTGGAAGGTGTCTATTTTCCAGCTCAATGATTTCCCTGCATGTTGTGTTATGTGAATCTAGGTCCTTTTATTTTTAAAATACAGGGTAGAACCACTATAGAGTGAATCTCTTATAAACATCACCTGTCAATAAAAAGCTGAAGGCCAATGAGCTGAGGCAGGAAATAGGAGGTGGCGTACTGGCAGGAAGAGACAACATTCTGGGAAATACAAAAAAATAAAAGAGACATGTGGGGAAAACTGTGAGGAATGAGATGGGAGTCAGACCAAGAAGGTGGATGTAAACCAGCAAGGAGACGCTGAGGAGATACAAAGGAAGAAGTGGGCTGGGACTACAGGGCCATAACTAACTACATGGTAGGCTTAGAATAGTATAAATGGTTTAAATAAGTTACATGCTAGTCAGAGAATGACCCAAAGCTTATGGTGTAGGCACTTAACAATAACTAATTAGCCTCAGAGTGGTTGGTGATGGGAACTAAGGGGCTGGAAGGAAACACTAATTTAAAAACTATTATTGTTGATCAGGTATTTATTGTATTATTTTCTGGTCAGTATACTAAATACAAATTGGAAGATAATCTTGAGAATGGAATTATATATGATATGTGAAAATGCTTTTAAGAGAGGTCTCTTGACCATTTCTAAGGGCACTAAGAAATTGCATCCTTTTGTGTTGAAAAAACACAGGGAAGCAGCTACTGCCTGTGAACTTTCCTCTTTCTAGATGAGGCCACGAAGTAAGGCAGGAAAAATTATGGGAACATGAGCAGGGAAAGGGGCGGGGTACTCCAGTCTGGTTGAAGCTGAAAGTCAAGAACTGCAACGCAATCAACACTGTGGAAGTTGCCAATGTGGAAACAATGTTTCCTTTGCACATAGATACTTTCAAGCAAGAATGCTAAAATAACGGTGAATCATGGTTAGGGCCAAATCACAAATGGTCTTTATTTTTTGTTTCCTAGCTGTAGGCCTTCATTTTTCTAGCAATCTTACCAGAAGCTCCACTTACAGTAAAAGACATTTCTTAACCCTTTGTACAAACTTTATGATCTATGAGTTTACCTTGCCAACCTATAATCCTATCCAAGGCACCCTCAGACCTACCCACTAATCATACTTATTGAAAAGGAGCAAAGAGGCAGAGGAGGGGAGTCTCTTAGAAACTGGTCAATTTAACTCCCATAGCTTCCTAAGTCCTATAAACAGTTGCCAATGGACAATGAATTTAGACTGCCCTGGAGAAGCCTACAATTGTGACCCTGGATCTACCTTATTCTTCTGTTCAACATATTTATTTGTTTGTTTGTTTGTCTGTCTGTTCATTCATTCATTCATCCATCCAACCACAAATTATTTATTCATTTATTTATTCATTCATGCATCTATCTATCTATCTATCTATCTATCTATCTATCTATCTATCTATGTGCACACTAGCATTTGTGTGCACATGTGTGTCCAGGCCAGGCCAGAAGACTTTGGGTATCATTCCCTAGAAGCAATCTTATTTTTGAAATAGGGTCTCTAGTTAACCTCAAGCTGGGAAAATAGAAGATCTGCCTATCTCCAACTCCCCCTCCCTCCATGCCTGCTTTCTTGTACATGAATTCTGGAAGTTCAATTCAGGCCCGTAGTTTGCAATGCAAGCAGTTTACCCACTGAGATTGATTCCCAGTTCTGCTCACTCTCTCTGTTTAATAAAATGCAACTCTGCTTCAATCTTGCTTGCTATGAAATTCTTTTTTTTTTTTTTCACTGAAGTCAAGGAGCCAATTGAGAGCTCTCTGGAAGGGAAGTATGTAATTTTTTTCAAAACCTATTTTTAATGGTGTTTCTTAAATGCGTTAACCTCCCTTTTAACTCACCACCTGCCAGTGGTAGTGGAAAAGAAAGGATACAAGGAAGTGGTCCTGTTTTGAAAGTTTCTTTGGAGTAACTCCTGTCTGTGTTGTTTGGAAATTGGCAGTCCAGTTCATAGGTCAGCAGCAGCAGCTTGATTCACTTGCAAACAATTCACAGAAATATCAGGTCAGCAGCAGCAGTGGCACAACCTAAGAGGAAGAGCCAAGCCTCAGCCTTGGCTAGAGTCAACAGGAGGGACCATGAGGAATGCCAGGATAAGTTCTTGGCTGTGTCACACTCAGTAAAGTGAAGATCAGTGAAGATGCAAGACCCACAAGCTTTGTACAGCTAGATCTATAAACAAGCTTAGGTGAGCCTCTGTCACTGTCCACTGAGTTCTATTTATACCCTCCAAACATCACATGTCCCCCACGGGTCTTGTTCAACATGGGTCTTGCCTCAATGCGTGTCTTACCTCAACACATACATCTGTCTCAACTGACATCACTCTGCCAATCAGCCCAAGTCCACAAAACCAACAAAAAACTGTAACACACCACCAAAAGTTTTTTGGTACATTTCTCTCTGTAGAGTCCCGACAAATATAACTCAACTATACAGTATAAGTATACATGTTGTTAAAAAAAAAATCCTTCGTCACAAGTCCTTTCACATGCTTGCTTTAACAAAACATCCTTCCTCCAGTGTCTGCTTTAGCTAAAGATTCACGAGTCTCAGAGAGATCTCTCTTCCCTGGATCTCAATTGTTATCCATTTTACCTACAATTAGGTCTGGCTTTGTGGAGGTATCTATTTGTTTCACAAATCTTTCTGGCAGCCATCTAACTGCACCTTTTTTGGTATCAAACAGACATATTGATCCTCAGCTCCATATGAGAACTGAGTCTGGGCTGTTCCATTTAAAGGTAGAAGGGTCCTTCCACATAACTGTGGCATAGTTTTATTAGTCTCAGGATCCCAGAGGTGATCAGCAGCAGATTTGCCATGAGCATGCAGATTTAGAAAATTGAGAACAAACAAGGCATGATGGAGAATATTTTTAGGGTACTCCTTCTGGGGGTATAACTCTCCCTCTTTTGTTTTTTAAAAGCCAAATTTTTAGAGTTCCTTGCAAAACCAGGGCAGAAGCACCAGTAGCTGCTCCTCCCACACTCAGAGAGTTATGATGATATTATTTTAAAATTCCACGATATCTGTTTCACAATACCTTGTCCCTGAGAATTATAAGGAATCCCAGTAATATGGGTAATATTAAAGTGTCAACAAAACATCTCAAATGTCTGACTGCAATAGCCAGTTCCATTATCTATCTTAATCTGATATAGAACACCAAGCATAGAAAAATAATGTAGGAAATAACTAGTTACATTTTTAGTTGCTTCTCCTATTAAAGCAGTTGCAATTAGAAAGCTTGAAAAGGTGTCAAGTCATATGTACATGTTTTAATTTTCTAAAATCAGAAATGAGTAACATCTACTTGCCATAATTGATTAGGTATAAATCCTCAAGGATTAACACTATTATGAAAAAATTAAGGATACTGAGAACAAATTCTTGTAATTTGACTTACACACTCTCTAAAGATACCAAATTATTGTCTTAAGCTATTATTTTGATGATGTAAAGAATAAGATTGTATGGCCGATTATTTCTGTAAGGCCTATAATCTGCCTGGTATACAGATCTGCTGTGGCATTGCCCTGGGGTCCAGGCAATTTAGTATGAGCTTTTAAATGTTTTATAAAGTTAAGGAAAAGTACATGGTTCTTAAATTAATCTTTATTTGTAAAATTTGAGAATTTTTAGCAATATCTAAAAACAAACAATTTCAACCAATTATAAAACCATGAGCTATATACTGGCCATGAGTATACAAATTGAAAGCTTGATTTTTCAGCATTTCAAACAGTGGCTACAGCACATAATTCACTTATTTGTGCTGAAGCAGGGGGAAACTCAAGAGAATGAACATGTGATCTAATTACATATACTGTATTCCCATTAGATGAGCTGTATGTAAATACAGTAAACACATTTTCTATGGACTGCATGTGTAAATTTACAAGAAATTCAAAATCATGCATAGAGGAAAACTGTAACAACTTATCTTTTGGATAATGCCTATCAAATTTGTCTAAAAAGTTGGTCATGTAATAGGCCAAATATCAATACTCTTTAATAAGCAATTTAATTGATGTTTGAAATAAGTAATATTTCATTAAGTTATTTTTTTAAAATACTTTTGTGAGCCTGACCTACAATTCTGTATTAACACAACAACAGTTTCATAATAGGGTGTTCAAACTTTACTTGCAGATGAAGAAGGATGAATCCACATTCATGGTCCCTTTTGCCAAAGGACTGCTTTGAGCACATGAGTAGCAATAATGCAAACACCCAACAATTTATCAAAGTCTATATAACGTATATGTTGATAACTAACAGCTTACTCTACTTTCTGCGAAGCTATTTCTCCTCTATCAGTTAATTGTCTTGGGGAATTAGGATTTGTATCCCTCTTTAGAACATCAAACACAGGCTTAAGTCCTCTTGTGGTGAGCTTAAGGTGAGGTCTTAGCCAATTATCATCTCCTAGAAGCTTTTGAAAATAATTTAAAGTAAGTAAACTATCATTTCTTATTTGAATTTTCTGTGCCATAATTTGTTTAGGAATATAACTGATGTCTCAAATATTGAAAAAATATTGCCTTTGAATATTTTCTGGAGCAACAAACACTCCAAAATTTAAAGCTCATTGTATGAGAGCGAAGGCTTACATTAAAACTCCTTCAGAGGGGTCAGTTAATAAAATACTGTACAATGAATAATATACACTGAAAGATTCAAACTCTTAACTTCTTGTATTAACGCAGCAACAAATTTTGTATATAATGTAAGGCTATTAGCCATTCCTTGAGGTAAAACTTTTTAGTGATATCACTTCATGGGCTCTCAAAAATTACAAGCAAACTCCCTGAATGTAAACCTCTCACCTTCACCAGGATGTAAAGGAACGGTATAAAAACACTTTTCTAAATCTATAATAATTCTAAGTGTATTTCCTGGAATGGTAGCTGGAGAAGGCAAGTCAGGCTGCAATGCCCGACAAGTTTCATATATCTTAAGTCTGAACTTTGTTTTGGATTGATAGACTAACTAATTCCTTGTAGCTGAGTGAGAGTATCAGATAAAGGCCAAGCTGAAGGCCAATCTTGTCCTCTCTTACTCTTTGAGCAATTCTTTTATTAGCAGGCACAGCTATGCCATGGAGGAAAGCAGACATAATTTTAATTTTTCCAGCATAATCATTATCTGTAACTCATGGCCCATAAGCTGTCCGTTGTGAATGTCTTTGGGTCTGAGGCTGACCTTTCTTCCCCAAGGAAGAAGCAAGGCAATAAATTAATTCCAAAAAACACCTTTCTAGGGGCTGGTCAGGGTGACCAAGACAAAAGGAATGTCGCACAAGCTTCTGTTGAGCCCACTCAGAGCCTATCTTAACTCAAATGTGAAAGTTTTTAATCTGGGCCTGTTTCCTGAGGCCTGGCTCAACAATTATACTTCCTGAACTGAGGACAGATTACAGGGAAGTAGTTCTGCTATCTGTCTATGCCTCTATTTTTTGGACAGTCTTTCCTAAAATGACCTATGCCCCCATACTTAGAGCATTCCTTATCACCTCATTGCTATGAAAGCATAGCTTGAACTGTAGTTAGCATTCTCATAAGCCAATTGTGGAACAAAAAGAACGCCTGCCTGAGGGTTTCTAAAAAGTTCTACCAGCCTATCTACAAATTCCTGAAATGATTCATCAGGGCCTTGTTTGATACCAGATAAAATTCACTCTGAGATCTCCTTTTCAGTCTTGGAGGGCTAAATTTGCCTCTACCACTGTATCTAATAAAGCTGTAAAAGTGGCAGCAGGGCTGTACTGTGCTACAGCTGTTTTTTTTTTTTTTAACTCTTATTACTCTTACAATCATCTCCACCTGCTTGATCCTCTTTTCAACCACAAACATGGGTGAGTCAAAAATTCTCAAGCTCACGATTGAACTGCCAACTGTAGCCAATGGAACATTGGCAGTTTAACTATATTTTTAAGTTTGTTTTGCAACATTAGAGTATAACCATAATTTTGAGAAACAAAATCAATTTGTTGTTGTTGTTCTTTCTGTTTTTTTGAGACAGGGTTTCTCTGTATAGCCCTGGCTATCCTGGAACTCACTCTGTAGACCAGGCTGGTCTCAAACTCGGAAATCCACCTGCCTCTGCCTCCCAAGTGCTGGGATTAAAGGTGTGCGTCACCACTGCCCGGCACAAAACCAATTTTTAACAATGCAAACAAGCCATTTTCTATAAAATCAACACCAAGTGCATTACTTTCATCTTCCAAGGTTTGGCTGCCAGTTCTTATATATGAATGTATGATAGTGCAGCTTTTAATATCTCATTAAAGAGACATTGTTTTAAATCCTATCCTTTATACATCTGGTATCTGAATGACTCCAATCCTGAGTTACTAGTTTTAAACCAACTTTCTGTTACCAATGTTGCAAATTTTTACTCATATCCAATAACTTATAGGCAAATAATCTATAACCAAAACATGCAGAACATATTTATACTTTTAAAAACAGTCAAAAACAAAATGAAGTGGCTACACATTTTATATATTTAGACTAAACAATATTTTCTTACTTTTTCTAGCTGTAATTTCAAGAGAAAAATACTTTGTCACTTATTGAACCCAATAAACACGGTCACAGAGATTTTTCTAGGAAAAACAGCTATCAGCTTCCTCATTATAGAAGCCAAAAAGCTGTTGGCCCCTTTAAGAGCAGCTTATATTAAACTAAATCAAGGGGTGGATAGCTAACAGGTAAAGTTTTAACCATTTTGAACATGAAACATAGAGCACCAGTCATTCAAACAACAAAACAAAAACAGACAATTGACACACATAGACAGTTTGGCACACCGAGGACAGACAACAGATAGAGAAAGCCGAACTGAGGATCTCTCCAGTAGGAGCCAGAGAAAAAGCAGGATGTCTCCTGATTTTCTCCTGTTCCCAGGAGGGCTCTGAAATAGGTTTTTCCTTTTCATTTGTTAACACAGTTGGAGAGCAGACAACTGCTTTAGCCCTTCTTTCCCTCATCTTCAAGGTTTAACTTTTCATCTCCTTCTTAGGAGGTATAGTATTTTCTCATTAATAGTCCCCTCTTGGGGAAACATTACCAATGAAATCAAAGACTTTTTAAAGATCCTTTTTCTTAAACCCTTATTCCTCGTGTCTTGAAGGACTCCTTCAGACACTTTAAGAGCAAATCATGTTTGCTTAATGCTTGTCCCAAAATTGCATTGCTTTATTCTTACCTTAACAGGATCAATCTCACAGGCGGGTGACTCTGTGGTAGATCTTCTCTTTTCACTGGAGTTCATGGTGAGGCCTAGATACTATGCTTGAGAGACGTCCAAGTGGAAGCAACATTCGATTGGACCCTGACTCAAAGGCCACACATTGGGCGCCAACTGCCTTGGCCCACGAGATATTTAGCGAGATCCTAGGGAAGGGTGCAAAAGAATGAAGGGACAAGAGACACAAAGGAGGAGAGCAAGTCTAGAGTTCTGATCAAGCGCTCTAACTTTAATTTCAGGAGGCAAGTTATAAAGACACAGTGAAATGGGAAGTTTAGACAAGGAATGTTCCTTAAGGCTGTCCCACTAACATGTCCTCATTGCCCAAGACTATCCCACTTTTGTAACTCGCTCCTAGGAAATACCAGACATTCTTTAAGTTAAGTTCCTGGGATCCGAGACAGTGAAAGCCCTTTTTTAACCTTGTACTGACTAGGCTTTCCCTAACAGCAAGTTAATTAATTTCATTTGGTTCTCTTAGAACAGTGGGTAATTTCATGGATTTAGCTCCTGGCAGTCTTTGACTCATGTCTACTTCAAAAAAAAAACAAAACAAAACAAAACAAAAAAAAACCCCACACCTTCACGTGTTTACCCCAACAAAACACCATCCACCTGACTTTCCAAAGAACCCTTAAAGTCTCCACTTCAGAAGTATTTCAGGCTGCTGGGGTAGTTCTGGGCTGTGTTTCCTGCTTCACTCAGCATCCTTTTGAATTTTTGCCCCTATCATTTCTCTTGCTTGAACTCCATGGACTTTGATTTAGAACATTCTCTAGAGGATCAGAATGAAATATGTAATGGGATTTATTAGAGTAGTTTACAGGCTGTGGTCCCATTAGTCCAGTCATAACAGTCTCCTTTCTTCTTGTTCCTTGTATTGTCATCCCTTTGTTCTCATCTGCTGTGCTCCCCACCCTTTGACTTTATGTGCAGTGCTCCCAAACCTCTTTCTGTGTCTTAGGTTTCATTGCTGTAAGGAGACACCATGACCATGGCAACTCTTATACAGGAAAACATTTAATTGTGACTGGCTTGGAGTTAAGAGACTTAGTCTATTGTCATCATGGTGAGAAGCATAATGGCGTGTAAGCAGATATGGTGCTAGAGAGGGAGTTGAAAGTTCTCCATCTGTATTGGCCAGCAGCAGGAAGAGAGAGACACTAGGCCTGAGCTGAACATTTGAAATCTCAAAGTCCATCCCCCAGTGATACATTTCCTCCAACAAGGCCACATCTGTTCCAACCAGGCCACACCTCCTAATAGTGCTAATCCTTATAAGCCATGACAGCCACTTTCCTTCACAGTCTACATATGCAGTCTCAACAGCAGGCCTCCCACCCCTTTGGCCCCATATTCAGTCCTCCCAACCAGAACATATTTCCTCAAGTTTCCTTGTGAAGAAATTTTGGAATCTTCAACTGTCTTAGTTTGGGTTACTATTGCTATGATGAAACATCCTGACCAAAATCAAATTGGAGAGAAAAGGAAGTACAGAAGGAAGATAGGACAGGGCAGCAACCTCTCCAAGTTGTAGGAGCTGATGCAGAGGCCATGGAGGACCATGCTGCTTAATGGTTTGCTTAGTTTGCTTTATAGACCATGGAACAACCAGCCCAGGGATGGCACTATCCACTGTGGGCTGGGTTCTTCCTTATCAATTGCTAAGTAAGAAAATGTCAAACAGCTAGATCTTTTGGAGGCATTTTATCAATTTGCTGTTTTCAGAAGACCGTAGCTTGTGTCAAGTTAACATAAAACTAGTTAGCATGTCAAAATTCTTGGATGTACAGGACCACAGACAGTCCAAAGATACTGAATCCTCAAAGTAGGAAACTTAGTGCATGTGCTGAAGCCAGTCTTGATTGGAGAAGCCACCCACTGTGGGCTCCAGCAGCACAAGAGATAGTGCAGTGTGCAGGACTAGGCAAGGCCTTCAGTACCATCCTCCAGCTCCTTTGGAAAGGAGTTCTTCTGTGTACCTAGTCTTACCATTAGTGTATCCATATAGTGGTTCAAGGAATATTTCAGAAAACTTACACAGGTAATTAGGTCACCAGATGATGAGTCAGTGGAGAGTGTGCTGAGGGAGGGCAGGGGTAACCAAAGGGCAACAGAATTGAGGCACTTCTCTTCTGCTAGAAAACCAAGGCAAGAAGAGATAATACTGTCCAGTAGACACAGAGCAGAACCTTCTGAGATAAGGGAAGTACCAGCTTGTGGGACTTCATAAGGGTATCTTGGTTCTTGTCTGGGCATGGGCCTGGAACCCTGAGACTCCAAGGGAGAAATGGCAGGTGTTCTGCCACATGCCCAGAACCCAGGGTCCTGACATGCAGTCTAGTCTCCAGGGACTTATATTGTTCAGTCAGGTAGGCCATTACAGGCCCTCCCAAAGGGCACAGGTAGAGTGTGTAACTACAGGCCTCAGGCCCTAGAGAGATTTACATACTAATGAAGGCCAGAGGGCAGAGCCAATTAAACATTCTTCCCCACGCCCTCCCCCTTTCTCCCTACCTATTTAACTCAGGTCTGCCCAGGAGTACATCCAGATCCATCAACCATCTGCCATGAAAATAAACCCTTCTGGAACCAAGGTCTTTCTCGTATCTTTGGGGCCTGCTGTTGCCAAAGCTTCCAGCCTTTGGAACTCCAGACCTTTCTCCTATTTGTGGGACCAGCTGCAGCTTTTTTCCCACACCAGCTGACAGGACCAGCAAATTGGCTTCTTGTGGCCAGAGGTGGAACTACAGAGAGGACAGAGAAGCCACAAGAGAGAAGAAAGGAAGATGAGAAATACTGTGGTCATTCTGTTACCTTCTATTATTGTTTCCTATTGGCCAAATACTGAAACAGGGCAGTGGTGGCAATTACCTTTAATCTAAGGACCTGGAAGGCCGAGGCCGGTGATGCTCTGAGTTTGAGGCCAACCTGATCTACATAGTGAGTTCAGGCTACCCAGAGCTATGTAGTGTAGTGAGACTCTGTGTCTAACAAGAAGAGATAAACAAAACAAAGATAATTATCAATAAAAAAAAAAAAGTGAGCGAGACAGTGGGAAAAGAGTAGACAAAAGACAGGAGGTGTTCCAAAAGATAGAAAGTTTCAGACATGATTGTTGGTTTGCTGTTTTTATTATGAAATATTTGAGAAGATCACATCTAATATAATTAGAACAGTGATTAAAAATGATTTGGGACCTTTGGACTTTTTTATTTTTATTTTTTAGAAAGATGAAATCTTTCTCTTCTGCAGCCTGGGGGGATGGGAGAGATGTCATATGTTTAGATGTTAATAACTAAGGGGGGTGTCTTAATTGGTTTCTTGTCTGAGAAATAATAAACAATACTAAATTGGAGAAATAATTACATAAAACAAAATAAAAATTGTCAAGGAAGTAAGTGACTCTGAACTTGTTGGGCTTCCTGATCACTGAGATCAGAGAGTCAGTTATCTTGATAATACCAACAGGAACAACTGACAACAGTAGCTGGCACTTTTTACAGATTCCTATTACTTTCCTCACTTTCTCAACAACTGTGAGTTTCACTCTGTATTAATCTCACCTGCTCACATTCTTCCCTAACCCTGCCATCTTACCATGTCCTTCCCTCAGGAAATGGAATTCTAAGAGTATTTGCTTCATACACCATCACATATATTAGGGTTTGGTCACACAAATGAACTCTTGCAACACAGTGAACATCATGAATTAAATACTGAAAGGTCATCAATATATTTCTCACAGTCTTAATCTGGTTTGGATGGCATCTCCACAGATTTGGGCAGCAGGACTGTAGATCTGAGCTTCTGAGCTTCCTGAAGGGCCAAGGAAGGTGGCAGCCACAGCAGCAATCCCCATGTGCTCATCCTAACACCAATGAGGCACCAAAAATCCAGAGCTCACCTCATAGGTTCTTCCATTCTACCAAGCCCCACACAAGCATCTGGGGCGCAGTGAAAACATGCATTTACAAATTGCTTTTACCAAAAAACATTCTCATCTCGAGCTGATCCAAAAGGTGACAAAAAGCAAGGTGAACCTCTGGTGTTTCTGCTTTTGTTCTCTGTGTTTTTTTCCCTTTTCTATGGCTCAGATTTCTATTCAACTGTACATAGTCATCGTAATCATTAAGAAGTCTCTAAGCTTGGTGTTGGGGCATACACTTTTAATCTCAACTTGGGGGAGGCAGAGACAGGCAGAAGGCCCCTCTGATTTCCAGAAAAAGTTCCAGACCAGCCAAAGCTATACAGCAGACCTTGTCTCAAAAACAGAAACAAAAGCAAACAAATAACAACAACAAATGAACAAAAACAAAGGAGTGCTTGTCTTACCTATCTCATCTCTCTTTAAGACTAAAGTTAAAAAATTGTTTGTTATCCTGAACTTCAATTTCCAGGCTCAGCAAAGGCACACAGACACACCAATACACAGACACACACACAGACACAGACACATACATACACACAACTGAGGATCTTCACTAGACATGAAGTGACTGTCTTATAGGAACCAGCTCATGCCCTTCAAGTGATGACCTTGATCAAGAGTTCTGTTGATTGAAGCAAAAATTTTTGGTTTCTTAGGAGACTTGATTGTGTCAAACGATGTTTTTTCTGGAAACTGTCTTATGAGAGGATGTCTTGCTAAAGCAGATACATGAGAGGATATTTTGCTGAGAAGAGACACATGATGTTTTTCTGGAAGCTGCCTAGAAAAGGGGCATATGGTGTTTGGAAAGAATAGAAATATAACCCAATAGATAGTGGATGATGCTGTGGTTTGCC
Organism: Grammomys surdaster; assembly: GCF_004785775.1. Lineage (NCBI taxonomy): Eukaryota > Metazoa > Chordata > Mammalia > Rodentia > Muridae > Grammomys > Grammomys surdaster. Next base: position 3,169,182 of record NW_021604708.1, on the reverse strand, counting down.
TTGCCACTCTTTGCTGGTCTTCATTGGGCTTTGCTGACGCTGGTCTTCACTGACAATGCTGTGGCACTGGTTTGTCTTGCTTTCTTTGCTAATCACCATTTGTTGTGCCTTCATAAAGAGAAACACACTAAAAAACTTATTGTAATATTCTTGTGGTTATTGCTGCTTCTACAGACATAGGCTGATTGGCAGAACCTTGTGGTTTCTTCTGGATCAAACTGCCATTGCTGATTCCTGAGTGGTTTTTGTGAGTGGATCGAGTTTCCACTGCTGATTTCTGTAAATTGAACTGCGGATATCTTGGCAATGAAGATTGGATTTGCCCCCAAAGAACTATTTCTAAACAGGTTCACATCCTCCTTTGCTGTATTAACCTTTCCTTCCTACTACCTCTGGTGGGTAGGTAGAAGGGAGGTTAAAACATTTAAGAACCCTTATTAAAGTAGGTTTTGAAAGCCTACAGCCGATCCTTTTGCAGAACCAAATCTAAGGCAATGAGTAACCAGAGCACAGTTTGGTCAGGACTCCCTGATTATGCATATTTCTTGCTCCTTCTTCCAATTCCTTTTTTTTTGTTTGAGCCTAAAACTTTTGTTAGTCACCTGAAGACAGACTTGAGGGTCACTGGATTCTGTTCTTTGTTCTTCCTAAAGTGACCACTTTGATTTAATGTCTCTGAATTTTTAAATTATCCCTCATCTCTCTAGTTGGGATATGAAGACAGTGCTTAAACCTAGCCTGTCATGGCTGCCAACTAGGGGGCTTTGGCCTTGCAACTTTGATTAATCAGTGTAGGGCCTCTGCTTATTTCAATGCCATCTAATGCTAATGCAGAAACAAGAAAGGTACTTTTTAGAAGTACTCTTTTAAACGTAATTACCAAATCTGGAGCATGGGTAGCACGTACCTTTATTGCATTTAGGCTGCAGAGGCAGGTGACTCTCTATTCAATTCAAAGCCATCTTGGTCTTTATAGTGAGTTCAGGCCAGCCAGGGCTACATAGTGAGACTCTATCTCAAACAGAACAGAACAGAACAGAACAGAACAGAACAGAACAGAACAGAACAGAACAGAACAGAACAGAACAGAACAGAACAGAACAGTAAAAACAAAACAAAGATAATCAACAATTTTTAAAAAAGGTGAGCAAGACAGTGGGAAAGAAGAGATAGAAGATGGGGCATTGCAAAAGATAGTAAGTTTCAGACATAATTTGGCTTGCTGTTTTCATTATGACATATTTGAGAAGATGAGATCTAATGTGATCAAATGATTAGAAATGATATGGGAATAATGGGTCTTCTTTAAGAAGGATGGATACTTTCTCAGGCAGCTGGGTGTGGTCCCAGAAATACAATGGCCATCAAGGTTGTTGTCTCAATAAACTGAAGAATAAAATTCAAGGAACACATAGGGTGAGCTTTAGAGAGACATTTCTTACAGATCCATAGGTGAAAGCTTAAAAGAAAGAGATAGCCCAGAGGTCCTAGATAGCAGGAGGGTGCTCAGGAAGTGGGGTACCATCCAGGTGTTAGTCTGGGCTTATTGAAGACTTATTGTAGAAACTGGGGTGAGGTATAGGAATGTAAATGAACTGGACAGTTCAGTTGGCACACCCAGGTGTCTAGGTGCTTCCAGTTGGCACACCTAGATGTCCAGATGCCTTTACTCATTACGATCGCCTAAGGCAGTAAAGTGTTTAGGTGGAGGCACTCCTAAGATAGAAAGAAACAGGAATCAGCAGCTCTTCTGGTGCACCGGCCTCCATGAAGGACATTTGGGAACTGCTGCTTTGGATTCTCTGCCCTACTTGACCTGTTTCTATCTTCTGATCGAATGAGAAGTTAGGTCCTAGCCCCTTAAGGAACTGAATATCTATTTATTTCCACTGACTACCACCTCAATGTAATGTCCTCTAACAGGTCTTTCCACTCTTAGCCTCTGTCTCCACTATTAGAAGGCACCAGAGTCATTTATGCTAACTGCAACTCATGGGGAATGCACACAGCCTGTTCTCTTGCAGCAGGAAGAGCCGAGTATCCAGATGGGGGCAGCTTCACATAGAGGCCACTGAGTTCCACAGCCTATGTTTTCCTCATTTCTTAGAGAAAGAAGAGAGCAGATTTGAATACAGAGAACAGATATTGTCTGTGTGGGTGTCAGCTGGGAAAGCCAGCTTCCTAGCACCTGGGCACACATTCCCACAGGGAAAGAAGCAACCACCCTTCCTAGTTCATTGCCAGGCAACCCAGAGGGAGTCCCTGGGGTTGCAGTTGAAGATCTCTGCTATGTACACAATGTGTCTGCTCATTGCATTTCTGGTTATGTTAATCATAATGTTCAGGCTGCTGCTGCCACCCTCCACAGACACCCCATCACTACTGAGGAAGACATGGTTTCCCTTTTGGGAATTGGATAGTCAGGAAGGGCTTTACCGCACAGTGATATCTGGGCAAAGGACTGAGGGAAATGAGGGGTGGTAATAAGTAGTTAATGACATTGAACTATTCAGTGTCTGAAAAATCTCATAAATGTGGCACTTAAGTCAGACCTGAAGCACAACACCTGGGTTAGGAGTGAGAGGTGCAAAGAAGGCACAGTTCAGGAAATGTGTGTGTGTGTGTGTGTGTGTTTGTGTGTCTGTATGTGTTAGAGAGAGATGCAGTGGGAGAGACTTATTGTTGGGAAGACATAGGTTGTTTAAAGCTGAGGTGTGCTGGGAGATGTCTCAATTATTTCTCTGGTAACACAACAAAAAGCTTGTAGTATCTATTGTTTTTGTTGTTTGAATATTACACTTATGGGTAATTTCACTCCACTGTTGCATAGAAAATCTGTATATAAAGTAAGAAGGAAGGAAGGCTGCCACATGCCATGGATTTCAGTGGGAGAGATGAGAAAATGACAAAAAGGGCTGAAATGCAACTGAATGTGTAGATGTGTGGGGCCATACACATGTTAGCTTAATCTAGCTATGACCATGTCCTAAGAGAGGTCTTTTTAAAAATCTATGTATCTATGTATTTGTCTATGTATCTATCTATGTATCTGTGTATCTTTCTATGTATTTATATATGTATCTATGTATCTATTTATGTATATATCTATCTAAGTATCTAAGTATCTATGTATCTATCTATCCATTTGTCTATCTATCTATCTATCATATATTTATCTATCCATTTGTCTATCTATCTATCAATCATAGGAACGTTTATAATTATGTATAAATAATTCATTGTTAATTATTATTTATAGGAATTAATTATATGCTGCAGTCTAGCTAATCCAACAATGGATGGCTATGAATGGAAAGCCCAAGAATCTAGTAGCTGCTGAGTCTTTATTTGTTGCCCTTCATTTAGTCTTTCTTCTCAAAAGGGCAAAAATCAAGGTTCCTTCTCCTATAGAGTCCACCTCAGTTTCTCTCAGGAGCCCTTGAAGGACAGCTGCTTCTATCCTCACTGTAGTCTGCTGTTAAGGTGAAGTAAAAGCAGAATGGGCCAAGTTTGGTACAACTCTGTCTTAGAAATCTCTGTTTCTGGGAAAGGACTTTGCTGAGTTTAACACGTTAACCTTCTCCACTGGGTTTGCTGTGTCTAAACTGACAAAAGTGCACACATATCTGCACACAGATGTGTATCCTTCTTTCCTTGTTAGCTTCAGCTATCAATTTGACATAGCCCAGAGTTATCTGAAAAAGTCTTAATTGGGGGTTGGCCTCAACAGATTGGTCTGTATACATTGTCTTTAGGAACATTTTTTTTGATTACTTATTGATAAAGGAGGGTCCAGTCCTCTTTGGATGGTGTCATTCCTAGATATAGGGTCCTGGAAGTGGAATGTCATGGCAGTATTTAGAATTGTGGCCTTCTTGAAGTAGATGTGTCACTGTTAAATGTTGTCCTTATAAGAGGTGGCTTGGTCATGGTGTCTGTTCACAGGAGTAAAACCCTAACTAAGACAAGCTCCCACCTTGGGTTCTTGCCTTGGCATCCTTCAATCTTGGGTTGTAACCTGAAAGATGAAATAAAGTTATTTCTACTCAAGTTGCACTTGGTCATTTTGTTTTATCACACCAAGAGGAGTGAGAACATTTATAATCACACACACACACACACACACACACACACACACACACACACACACGAAGAAACAGAATATAAAGATGTCATCATGGACTTAAGCACATGCACCATGGAAGCAGAGAGAACAGTGCTTACCGGAAGGACTGTGCTTATGCAAGATGGTGCTGACGTCTCTGAAGTCTTTTGAGAGCTCCCATTGCTGTAGGTGTTCTGAAATTCTGTGTGTGCTTCTGAAGTTCAGGGTCTCTATGGTGCTTTACAAATTTTTTAAAAAAATGAGATCATAATTGGTTTCTGAGGTACACAGGACTTGATTACAAGCTGTCGAATAAACTCATTGGTCACAAGGGTTTGGGTAATTCTAACTATATGAAGACACAAGGAAATCCAGATGCATGATGACAGTGAACAAAATGAACCTGTTTTCAGAAAATTACAGGTTTATAGCTGAGGAAGGAGTGTCAGCAGGAAAAAGTCATAGACGATTACTGATCTTCTTACTCCTTTCCTGGGTTTTCTGCACCAAATGAATGAAAAAAGAAAGAAAGAAAGAAAGAAAATAGAAGTAAAAGGAAAGGAAAGGACAGGACTGGTCCTAGGTTTGGTGGAGGGGGATGTTTATTATAGACATGTGGGAGTGCATAGCCAGAGGCAGACACATCTGGGAGAGTCCAGAGTGGTCACGACACTGAACTGTGTGGGGGGAAGGGGAGAAGACGGGAAAGAGGAGAACCAAGTACAACAGCCAGGAGGCCAGGAGTATAAAGGGAACACAAAAAGGGAGCAGGTAATGAAAACTTCCTGGATTATATAGGGAAGAACCTCTGTGAGAATGGCAGCGCAGCCCTTGGGCTGGAGAGTTCCGGGTAGAGAACTGTGTATGCCAGCTACACTCTGTAACAGGTAGGGACTGTGGAATGCTGGGAGAAGCTAGAGGCCAGGTCTACTTTGATGTATTACATAGCCACCTCAGCCCATTGTCCTGGATTTGAAACTTAACAAGGAGAAGTTTGAAAACTCAGGTTTCACACACTTGGGTCTCAAACACGGTCTATTGGTATTTAACATTCTTATTTGAAATATCACTACAGAAAAGGCAGTTGCTTCCTTTTAGGCGACCTTCATGGTATATTCTGTTAGTTGTACTGGGATTCTCAGACTTTCTAGAGGAAAATCATAACCAGTGTCAGGGGAAGGCGGCTCCTTTCCTTCTCACTTCCCTTTCATTTTCCTTTCCTGCCATGAATTGTAGAGGTCCATTAATAGTAAGCTGGATATCCTTCCAGCTCAGCCTGTTCGACAATGTTCCTGTCTCTTTATCTCTTGGAAATTCAGCGTTAAAAGTCAAACTTCTACCCAGAGAAGATCTTATGAAGTCAGCTAGCTTTTGAGGACTAGCTACAACATGCCAGACATCATCAGGTATCATATGGGAGCAGAGAACACATCGGTGAACCAAAGCCTCCATCCAGTTCATAGCACACATGATCGTAGAGTAACAAAGACCACCTTTTCAGGCTTGAAATGTAACCCAGGGCAAGCGCTTATCACTGAGCTACCTACACCAGTCCAGACAAGACATTCTCTGGCTGAGGGAGGGTGTGGTTCCTAATTCCTATACAGGCAGGGCAGAAAATAACAATTTGACCAGGGAATTTGGGAGACCACCTGCTCCCACTGCCACCATTTTGTTTTCCTCTTCAGGCTGGAGTTTGGGGAATCTACTCCTATCCAACTGTATTGTTTTCAGCTCTCACAAAAATCAGTGGCAGTGGGAACTAAGACACTTCAGTGTGCTATTCCTTACAATATCAACTTCATCCTCTTTATCAATTTTCAGTTTTGAAGACATTTAAGAGATAGGAAACTAAGTTTCAAAATATTATGGTAATATCGTTTTCAAGGGAAAATCTTTTGAATCGAACCCTAGAGTGTTTTGAACGTCAGCTCTGTTCCTACCATTCCATGAGCACATTTGCTGTGACTTGGAGTTCAATGTTTGAAAATTGTTTCACTAAATGCAACTGGACCTAACGAAAACACCTAACACCTTTGAATGTGCTTTGGCTCGCATATGACCTCCAAACTTCACAGAGTGCTGGGTACGGCTTCACTTGAGCCATTCTTGCTCAGTAGTGTTTGCTGGCTGTCTCCAATTAGCTGCAGGCCCTGAGGGAAGGAAAGCAGGAAAAGGAATCTTGTCCCTTTCCCCTGGACTAAGGACATTCCTCTTTTTCTTTGGACATTTGCACTCCAGCCCTTAGGTAAAACCAGGATCTAAACAAGAATCCCTCTGGCTGTGAGGCCCTAAACTGAAGGTTATGTGTTAGCTCCCTGGTTCTGAGACCTGTGGCCTTGGTGTTAGCCCTGTTAGTTATATCCTAGGCTTCCAGTTAGCAAACAGTCTCTTGAAGCTTCTTAGTCTCCATAAATGAATAAACCAATGTCCCTGGAGAGGAGTTCTTTCTCATTGTAACGATTCATGCTTCGCTGAAGAATGATACCCCAGACTCAATAGTTTGTATACGCAGAAGAAGAGCATGCTGGGGTCTCCCATTACCAGAATAGAGAGACAACTAAGTGTGTTCACAGGCCTGATTTAAAGTACATTAGGGAATTTTGGTGTAGGTGACCTCTATGTTATTCTGTTGGGTCCATCTCTATAGACATTCTATTACTAGGGTTTGGGGACTGGAAACTTGCTGGGGAGGTCTAGAAATTGTTATGGAGGAAGTAGCTGAAGAAGTTTGGAAACTGCTGCTGACCCATTGTCCTTGCCTCAGGCCAGGTGGCCAGGTGGCGAGGCAGCTTCTGAGGCCTGGATTGTCCAGTTCTTGGAGACAGAGATTTAGGCCTAGTCTCCTTTACTGCCAATTTGAAGCCTGTCATGGAATCAGCCTAGCCTTCTCCTCATGTCTCTATATCTGTACCGTATATCTATCTAAGTAGATCTGTATATCTATCTAAATAGGTGTCCTCTCTTAGATCTATTTATCTAGTTCCATATTACTTTTGTCTCTTTAGAGAACTTTACTAATATAGGATTAATTATATAAATAAAGGTGCACATTCTTATTGTATACACATTCTTATTTAATATCATATGCTGAGATCACATGTGTTCTCTTCTGGAAGGTTTTTAAAGTAGACTGTGATTAAAAGAATACATGTATAAAGGCGCTTTCCTCTAAGAATGAAAAGAAAAGAGTGAGTTAAAATATATCCATTCTTGACCAACAAAAATTAACATTAGAAAGTTATGCAGAGGAAAAAAGAACTAGAGAGATGTAGAAAGGTGTATTTGTTTTTTGTTTTTTGTTTTTTGTTTTTCAAGTCAGGGTTTCTTTGTGTAGTCCTTACTGTCCTGGAATTGGTTCCATAGATCATGCTGGCCTTGAAGTCAGAGATATTCGTAATTCTTTCTACCAAGTGCTGGAATTAAAGACATGCACCACCACACACATCTAAAAAGGAGATTCTTAATATATGCCTTATTTAAACAATCGTGTGTGTGTGTCTGCTTGTCTACATGTGTACTACATGAGTGGGGTGCATATGGAGGACAGATCTCCTGTGACTGGACCTCACTGAATTAAACTGCTTAGAAACAAACCGGAATCCTTTGCCTTTGCAAGAGCTGCAAGGGCTCTTAACTGCAGAGCCTTGTCTCCAGTACCGGTGTACATCCTATTATTTCAAGTTTCCCCAAACATTTCGAATGTATCACTTATTTTTAAAAATAGACACATTTCTCCGTAACCCTCTAGATTTATTCTCCTCTTGTGGCATTCCTTAGTCACATGAAGAACAAACCCAGGCTGTTTATGGTCTTTAACAATGTTGTACACATATATAAATATCTTGGTCACTATAACCATTACCCTCTCTTTTCCCCTTCCCCTCCTGCTGAAACCCTTTCTTCCTCTTATGGGTTCTTTCCCTGGCCATTTTCATGATTCACTGAGTTTCAGGATTACTTTCTGGAGCATGGAAGAATACAGGCTTGAGTGCATTCATGCAGAAGTGTGTGTGTATGTGTGTGTGTGTGTGTGAAAGCACATTTCTTTGGCAGCAATAATGTATTTTAGAATCCTAACTTACAGGGAATAAAATGTAAGTTCCTCAGTGTTTCAAATTCTGGCATAATATATTGCCAATAGCCAAAAAACAAAAAACAAAAAACAAAAAACAAACAAACAAACAAACAAAAAAACCAGAAACACTTTAAGTCTGAGTCTAAGAGCCTTCCAAGCCTTGGCTCACTAAGTTCAGAAGGCAATAGTCTGTACAACAGGCATGCCAGCTCAGGGAATTTTAATGTGCTAGGATTTAAAGGCTTGTATGTGTCCATGTGTTATTCATACTTCCTTGTTTTTGTCCTCCCTGGTGGTCTGCTATGTGGACGTGTCTTTTCCTTGTCACCACGGTTTAATGACTCTATAGTGTCTTTGGATATAGTTAGTTTTCATAAAAGTTCAGCACAAGAGATCCTTTACATCCCAAAGCTTCTTGTATGCTCTTTGACTCTCCAGTTTACCATGTTGAAAACCCATATCCCAGAATTTAGTTTCATGAACTGAGCCCTGAAGCTCTGTTTCCTCTGCAATATTACTTTCTGAAATTCATGGATTATAAATCAGAAATTTCAAAATTCTGACTTTTTAAACATTCTTCTAACAACACTCACATCCTATTATCTGGATAGCTAAAATCTAGGTTTAAAGAGTATACAATTAAACAAGTTTAGTTAACACTTTCAAAAAACTGGCAGCATATAATAATCTTAAAAATATGAAAAGCAATTAAAGTCAGATCTTCTAGTAAGGTAACATCCTGCATGGAATCATGTACAGTCACTGCCCATTTAAGGATGTGTTTTGCATTGAAAATGTGTTATACCTTGAGAGAGCATTTAAAGAATTTAGACAAAGTAGACAATATATGTGAACATATTATTCACTTTGACTCTTTAAATCACCCTTTCTTGTTCTCCTTTTGAAATGTCGTACTATACCCACATACTTATTTGTCCAATGTGTCGAATTAGTGTTGTTTGCACGAGCCTGGGTATTAGTTTATTTACTAGAGCACAAGAGACTCTAGATAGAGAAAATAATTTCAGGTCTGTGACATGGAAACAAAGACCACTCAGCCATTTTGGGGGGTAGATGGATTTGGCAGACACTCGATGTTCTAGCATTTCTTTATTATGGAAACCTACAGAAGAGGAGTTACAGTAAATGTGTTTGGAGCCCTTTCTACCTTTATTTCACGCACAGACCTTTTTTTCTTTGATTAAAGTTACCATCTCTCTAGCTCTTGGCCCTTCTCATTGTCCACATTGAAATGCCCATCACCAAAGGGCTCAGACTCCCAGGAAGGATACTATTTAACTGTGCCCTTCAGATAGAGTTAACAGCTAGTAAATAATACACAGTGTCTAGTTGTAACAGGACTGTCATGGCTCCTTCTTGTCACTTATAGACACCAAAGAACAGAGAGAGACAAGAGTCAGATCTTTAAAACTGAACTATATTCATAAAGATGACAGCCTGAGAGGACAGTGGGTTAAAATCCTGGATATCAGTCTACTATTTCTCTCCAGATGGAGCAGATAGGGTTGGGGACAAAGGCTGTCAGTCATTCCAAAGCTCAGTCCTGCCCTCTGGTCAGGTGATCAACAGCATTTCTGAGTCTGATGGTATTTAGGCCTTGCTAGTTATCCTTCTACTCTTCCCTCATTCTGTAGATGTTTGCACTTGGACTCTTTTTTGAAAGAGAGTCTATCCGGTTTCTGCTGGTATTAACTTTGTACTCCAGGAGCCGGGCTAGAAATAGTTTAACTCAGGATAAACAAACCATTAATAGTATATATGTGTGCTATGCTGGGATTGACTGTATGAGCAAATTCCTTTCTATGGCATGACAATAAACTTTATCTTCATAATACAGAGTATGAGAGTGTCCCATTGTCACAGTTAAATTCAAATTTCTGGGTTTTTTGTTTGTTTGTTTTTATTTTCTTTCTTTTTTAATTTTTGAGTATGTTGTATCTCATGAAATACTGGAGCAGGAGATACTCAAACAACCAGTTAATCTATATCTAAAACTCAGATTAATCTGGAATCCACATTGTATCTTGTGACCTGATTCTTGAATGCCTCCTGATGGGAAGTGGCTGGATGCAGTGCTCCTTAGCCCCAGAGGAGGAAGTCTCTGGCCCTACTGCTACCCTAGAGAACTTTTATGAAAGACATGTGCATAGCACTTCTGCCAAATCCATATAGCAGCCCCTGGAAGCTCAAAATGTGGTGAATGAGACTGTGAGCCTGAGATTTTAATTTCTCAAAGTAAGTTTAAAATGTCCCAGGTGGCTCTGCTACACTGGGAAGCACAGATCTATATTGCGTCATGTGTTCTCTTCCCAAACTTAGCTTATGCAGTTCCAGATCAAGAAGTGACTAAAATGGTACATATCTGGGAATATGCTCACAGCTCTCTAAGGCTTAGACTGTGAATATCCATTCTGTGGAGATGTGTTTTGTCATCAAGGACAGATGGTCTCTTGCAAGGGAAGGGTGTTAGGTGCCAGTATACAGACACAGGTAAGGTTCCATACTTAGTAAACTTATCCAGTAGATGAGACAGATAACTGTGTAATTTCAGCATTAGAATGGAAAAATTTACCACATGGCAGATATCTAAAATAGATGTAGCAGCCGTTTTGTTGTTGCTATTTGTGCTTTTGAGCTGTGTAACTCTGATTTTTTTTCTGCATGACTTTAAGTAAACATCTATTAGACATAGATCCACAACATTTAAAGAAGGTTCCTGTAGTGCCATTCAGCCAGCAGATAATAAGCCTTAAGAGAATTCATTGTTATTGTAAGATATAAACTCGATACACAAACTGGGGAAAAGTAGCAAACAAAGGAAGCAACTTCTCCTTTGTTACTTTGTTATTTCTGGTGTGTAGGTAGCAAGAATGGGAATTTCCTACCCTGGCAGCAGACATTTTTACATAAAGGTCAAACATGCTTTTGAACCCTGAAAGGCTCTGTGAGTCAAGATATCTGTCTCCGGTTCACTGACCAGATATGTGAATGGTCATTAAATGCCCTTCTCCTAGTAGACCAGCTCTTGAGTTAATGGAACAAGGTCTAAAGGGAGAGGGAGTGACAAGATCTGATAACCTCAGACTCTACTTTAAAGAATTGAGATAGGTGCTCATTTTTGTAATATGTACTGTAAAATTGTCAATACAGAGAAGATTAGTATGGCCCTGCACAAAGACACACAAATTTGTTCAGCATTATGTATGTATGTTTGCTATCTTCTGAACATGACATGTCTATCACAAACATGAATTTACAAAAGGTATGGTTACAGGCACATGACCTATACAAGATCAAGACAACCTAAACCCTAGCATAGATGGGACACACACACACACACACACACACACACACACACACACGCACGTATACATATGGATAAATGATACATAATATAGAGATACATACACATATATGAAACATGTGTATTTCCTTCTTGTTTAATGACATCTCTGCCTAATATATGTACATAAACACAAAACATGCGTTAACACTGTGATATACAAAAGATCTTTAAAATGTCTTTGATATTTACATTTCATAATATACAATTCATGCTCCTTTTAGCTAGATCAATTTTGCCTGATACACAGAAACTAAAAATGATAGCACTAGAAAGTTAGTGGACTAGAGCTTCAAAGAGACAACAGAAAAGCAAAAACCTTAATGCACCAGAGTCTAAGAGTGTGGGGAATGGGGAAGAAACCAGAATGATTTGAGGAGCTAAGGAGGTAGATGACTTCAGGGTTTGTGCATGTGTGGGAGGGGATGTTGAGCAGTTGAGGGAGGCAGAGACAATTATGAGGGGATCCTCAGATTAAAGTAAGAAATATGGAGGATCTATTGACACGTCTTGAAGATTGTGGTGACTCACAGTTTGAACTGGTGATTCAGAAAACTCAGTAAGGATCACTGTTGCTTAACTAAGTGGACTTAAAGTAATATATTTACTGAGCTGGGGAGAACAGAGGCAACGATAGGCTTGGGGCACAGTGGGAATGTGTGCGTATTGGAAGTGTCTACATTTGTGAAGTGGGTTAGCGTTCAGATGCCGTTTTCATTCTGTGGAAGAGGACAGGCTACAGATGTGTAACTGGAAGTTTATTGCCTCTACATAGCTTTAAAGATTGATGAAACCATCAAGGAGAGTGTGTAAGAACACAAGCAGACCCAGGCTCTCTAAGTCCCTCAGAACTCAAGCATCTGAGCTTCTGATCCCTGTGAGGTGGACACTGAATGAAAGGCCAGTTTTTTTTTTTTTTTTTTGTGGGACTTAGTCAAAGTCCTACATTTTCACTCAGGGTATCAGCAAATACAACATGGAATAGTCATGTTCATGTATTCGATGCCTTGTAACCTATAAGCCAGGAGTGGAGCCACCAGAAACAGCCTGTGCCTGTAGATTGATATCAGAGTCCCCCTCCAGAGTCATGAGAAAATAAATTTGTCATGCCACTAAAACTGCATAGTTTGCAACATTTTGTTATATCAGTGATAATAAGCTGGCAGATCAGAGTACTAAGAACTAGGGCGATGCTGTAACAGGTACCCCAAACTGTGAGAGTGGATTTTGAACTGGTTAATTAGGAAAGGTTAAAATAATTCTGAGGATCATGTTGGAAAAAGTCACTGCAAAAGTGCCTGCCAGTAGAATTGAAGATATCAAAATTAATTCTGGGAAATGCTTAGAAGGCAAAGTAAAGCGCAATGTAAGATGCTTCCTTTCCTGGAGAATAAGTGGTCATAAACACAGTCTTGGTGTAAATACAATGCTGCCACAGGCCATTTAGAGACATGAGAGTGAGGTTTTTGCAAGCTGGAGGAAAGATGATCCTCTCTCTAAAGTGGCACAGAACTTGGCTGAACTAACCCAAGTGTTGTTGAAGGTAACACGTACAAGCAACAGCATTAGGTACTTAGTGGAGTAGCTGTATATACAAAGTGGGAAGAGGCAGATTTAACCTGTTTGTATAAGTAATTGTCAAAGGAAAGAGATGACTAGACAAAGGAATTGTTAGACAAACAGCCCTTGGAGATTGGAAATCAATCACTATCTATCTATCTATCTATCTATCTATCTATCTATCTATCTATCCACCCATCCATTCATTATCCATATATCTAATATTTTTTAGTGTTACATTTATTGCATTTGTGTATGTGTGTATGGGAGTGTGTTAGTAAGAATCCTGGGGATTTAAATTCAGGTCGTCAGCCTCAGCAGTTAAAGGTGGTTACTGCTGAGACGTTTGGACTCCTCTTTGTTTTTCTGAGACAGGGTCTCATATAGCCCAGATTAGCTCGAGGTCACCACCTATCTGAAGGCAACTTATGTTGTCCTGCTTCCACATCTCCCATGCTGGGATTACACACATGTGCCACAACACTTTTAAAATTAAAGACATATGGATGAGTAGCCCTTTGACAAAAGCATCACGGGTACCAGTTATGAATATACTCTCTCAGACAGAGAAAGGGGGCCAAGGGGGAGAGGGAGAAGGAGGGGAAGAAACAGATGCGGAAGGGAGAGGGAGAGGGAGAGAGAGAGAGAGGAAGAGAAGGAGGGAGGGAGGGAGAGAAAAAGAGGGGGTGGGACTACTCCAGCAAAGATGCTACCAATTTAATATAAATTTAGGAAGTAGAACAGAATGAAAGAATGATGTCATGGTTTTTTGATTCTATATGAGAAGTCCATAAACTATTCTATTGTGAACAAGCCCTGTCTTTCAAGAAACAGAAGAGTACCCCACAAGTATTTTTAAGATCATTGTGGCTAACACTTAGGGTATGTTTTCCAATTCTGGTGATGGTGTCACAGAGTAGACAAAGTCCAGTTTGGATAGCCATGCATTGGTTAGTCTCTCATTGAGAGCTACTTGAATGGGATTCCACCCAACTACAGGATCAGGACTCTGTGCAAAGGAGGTGTCAGCTCCACACAGAGCCAAGGAGGTAGCATGGCCACAACAGATGGCCTGAAATTTGGGCACAGAGTTTATGAGTATATTCTCAAAACTTCAGAGCTAATGGACTTGGTCTTCCTAGTTAATGGACTTGCCTAGAAAGTCTCCCCCTTTCTTTCTTGTAACAAATAGATAAAAACATTTTGTAGTTTATTAACTTAACAATCCACTAGCTTCCATTTACCCAAATGCTAAGGATTCCATCAAATAACATCTGAGCGCTACTGAAGAGCTTCTCCCATCTTTCTGTATCCACGCTTCCGATGTATCCACAGATCTATTTTACACTTGTCTTTGATTTATGACTTTCACCGTTCTTATAAAACCATAAAACACCAAGAAGATTGTTACATGTTTGACTATGGTGGAATTTAGGATAACCTAAATCTGTGTTCTCAGGCCATGGTCACTAAAATTGAAAATTAAACTCATTCTTTGTTGTTTGCGAGTGTGTGCATGTGTGTGTGTGTGTGTGTGTGTGTGTGTGTGTGTGTGTCTCTCTGTGTACAATTATGATGACCAGGAAGGAATTCTGTGAATGATTTGCTTATTCACCAGAGTAACCACCTGAATGGAAACATGGTACTCACAGAGTCCAGGACTGTGGGTATTTTTCCTCAGGTGTGTTGTTGAGTTCTTTCCAGGGTTCTCAGACCTCTCTTGGTTTGGTCCACAGTTCATTTGTTCATTACGAGCGGGTTTACAAAGAACCCTAAATTGACAGATACATTTTTTGGTTGTCTTTCAAAGCATTTGGTTTATGGTACTAAGTTTGTTTGCCTAGATCCAGACTTTTGATTTTGTTGTTTGTTTGCTTGTTTTCAAACCCCTAAAGAGTGTTTTATTTGCTTTTGGAACTCTGAAGCAATTTTGGTTTCTGTTTTAATTTGTCATTGGTTTTGCCTTTGGCTTATCTCGTTTTATTATTACTTGGCCTTTTTATCCTGATTTTCCCTCACAAATACTTAATTCTGTGGTTTTCTGTTGCATCTCCTGTGACCTTGGGAAGCCTTTCACTTAGGATATTTACAGGCAGTTTTTGAGAAGGCGAAAGAGGCTTGGTGTTAATAGAATGGGGTGGGGGGTAAGCTTTCAAAATCCAGAGAGTGTTTGGAGATAAACCAGCATCTGGTTCTCCAGCTGGCCTGTGCAACTACTGACTTTCAGCTTGTAAGTATTTGTAAAAATAAGGAGATCTAACCAAGGTTTTATGGTTCTTCCAGTGGGGGAAGGTGTATTAGTCAGGGTTCTCTAGAGCGACAACTGAGAGAATGAATCTGTATATATAAGAACAGGTTGCTTTAGAGTAGCTTACAGGTTATGACTGATCGTCCAGCACTAGCTCTCTCCCTATGAACAGCCAGAGAATACCGTAGTTGTTCAGTTCACAAGGCTGAATATCTCAGTTGATCTCTAATACACGCCAGAACCTGGAAGAAGTGGGCTCTAATAAGCTTGACACTGCGAATGAACTTGACAGGGCAAGTGAGGGCAAGTACCCTTTCTTTTATGTCCTTTTAATAGGGTGCCATTAGAAAGTGTGGTCCAGATTTAAGGTATAGATCTTTCCACCTCAAAAGATGAGGATTTAGGATGAGTCTTCCCATTTCAAATAATAAAAAACCAAGAAAACTTCTTATGGGTGTGCCCAGCTGTTCAGGTTTCAGTTACTTCCAGATGTAGTCAAATTGACAACCAAGAATAGCCATCACAGAGGAACATTTGATGTTTCAAAATTGGCTTTTTTTGGTCTGCTTAATTGAGTTGTAGACAACAACAACAACAAATCACAACCAAACAGCTTACTTTAATTAAAATGTAAAATTGTAAAAATTTATAAAATTCATAATAATGAGAACTCCATGAAAAGTCTGCTTGTGAATTAAAATGAGCTGCTAGTAAGACATTTACTTAAGACTCTGGCCAGGGAAGCAGATCAGTGTCTTGTCCAGCCATCATCAGAGAAATTTCTTCAACAGATAAGGACAAACACAGAGACCCACGGCCACATATTATAGAGAGGGAAACCTTGGAATACTCAGCCCTTAATGGAATACCTCCATCAGATTTCTCCCCTCAGGGCTCAGGGAGCCCTGGAAGATGAGGTAGAAAGAGTGTAAGAGCCCCAATGGATGGATGATACCAAGAAAACAAGGTCCTTTAAATCACCATGAGCAAAGTTCACATGAACTCACAGAGGCTGAGGCAGCATGAACAGGGCCTGCACGGGTCTGCACCACATCCTCTGCACTTACATTTTTCTTGGAGTTTAGTGTTTCTTCCACTAATATTGCACCCCTGCCAAATTCAGGGCCAGACCAAGATGTATTTACTCCAAAGATGTGGAGCTCTCAGGCTTCCTGACTTTTTTCAAACTGACCAACCCTATATCAATGAAAGACGGTCCCCCAAAGACCCTTAAACCCTGCAGCTCTCAAGAAGAGACCTGGCTTTGGTTTTCCAGTCTTTGCAGAGGCCCTGTCGTGTGTGTTTTCTCATCTCTTAACAATGCCTCTCTCTTTCTCTCTCATTCAGTTTATTTACTTACTTATTTATTATTTATTTAGGGACAGGGTCCTTTCTATGTAGCCCTCTTGGTTGTTCTTTCTTCTTTTTCTCTTGTTTTATAACATTTAGTGATCACACATGAGGGCAAAATAAAAATTTTGAGTATGCATTTTGAAATTAATAGGAATAATAAAGATGCCAACACAGGTTAATATACTCTTAGAACCATTCTACTGGATAATGATGTAAATATTTAAAAGTACATATTTATCCTCTAATATATATATTTAGGTTTTTAATAATTATTTTATTTGTTTACATTTCAAATATTAACCTCTTCCCAGTCTCCCTTTCACGAGCCCTCCCACCCTGTCCTCCCTCCCCTTTGTTTCTAAGAGTGCGTTCCCCCATCTATCTACCCACTCCAGCCTCACTGCTCTAGCATCCCCCTTCTCTGGGGCATCAAGCCTCTGCAGGACCAAGGGCTTCTCCTCTCACTGATGCTAGTAAGGCAGTCCTTTGCTGCATATGTAGCAGGAGCCACAGACTGGCCCATGTGTACTCTTTGGTTGGTGGTTTAGTCCTTGGGAGCTCTGAGGGGTCTGATTAGTTGATACTGTTGTTCTTCTTATGGGGTTGTAATCCCCTTCAGCTCCTTCAGTCCTTCCCCTAGCTCTTCCATTGGGGTTCCCATGCTCAGTCCATTGGTTGGCTGTGAGTATCTTCATCTGTCTTAGTCAAGTGCTGGTAGAACCTCTCAGAGGACAGCCATACCAGTTTCCTGTCTGCAAGCACATCTTGGGATCAACAATAGCATCGGGGTTTGATGTCTGTGAATGGGTTGAATCCCAAGGTGGGGTGGTCTCTAGATGGCCTTTCTATCAGGTTCTGACAGGCTCTGTCAGGCTCTGCTCCATTTTTTTGTACCTGCATTTCCTTTGGACAGGAACAATTCTGGGCTAAAAATTTTGAGATAGGTGGGTGGCCGCATCCTTCAATTGTGGGCCATGTCTATTTATTTACTGGAGGTGGTCTCTTCAGGTTCTATCTCCCTGCAGTTGAGCATTTCTGCTAAAGTCATCATCACTGGGTCCTGGGAGCACCCTGCATTCCTGGTGTCTGGGGCTTTGTAGTTGTCCTCCCCTTCCTGTCTCCCAGTTCCTCTCCCCCCTCACTGGTACATACTTCTATTCATTCTCCTGGCCCTTTGGATTTCTCTCCTATCTCCTCCTCCCATACCTGATCCTGTCTCCCCTTTCCCTCAACTGAAAAATCTTGAATGGCTGAGAAGCACCTAAAGAAATATTCATCCTTGGTCATCAGGGAAATGCAAATCAAAATGACCCTGAGATCCATCTCACACCAATCAGAATGGGTAAGATCAAAAATTCAGATGACAGCAGATGCTGGTGAGGATGTGGAGAAAGAGGAACACTACTCCATTGTTGGTGGGATTGCAAGTTGGCACAACCATTCTGGAAATCAATCTGGCAGTTCCTCAGATAATTCGAAATAGTTCTACTTGAAGACCCATTTATGCCACTCTTGGGCACATATCCAAAAGACACTCCACCATACCACAAGAACACATGCTTCACTATGCTCATAGCTGTTTTATTTGTAATAGCCAGAAGCTGGAAGCAAACCAGATGTCCCTCAATGGAAGAATAGATACAGAAAATGTGTTTCATTTACACAGTGGAATACTACTCAGTTATTTTAAATAACTGGACAAGGACTTCATGAATTTTGCAGGCAAATAGATAGAACTAGGAAATATCCTGAGTGAGATAATCCAGAACAATGTCTCTCTCTACTATAATACCTTAAAATTTTAACAAATAATTAATTTAAATTTAGTTAAGAACACACATGCAAAAACATTAATGTACTTGACCTGTATTTGTATATAACTGGTAGTTTCCAAAGGTATCATATTAATATTTTCTGGGCTTTAGATACAGTGTACAAGCTTTCATTTAAGATTACCTCATTAAAGTTGTTTTCCAAAGTTTTAATAATAATAATGTTAAGACTAGCCTATGTTGTGAAAGGCTTATAAAAATGAAAATGGTTATAAATAAGATGAATACAGTACAAAGATCATAAAACTTTTTGTGATGAACTTTTTCTGTGCTCTGAAATAATCTTGATTCTTTAAGAGAAGATGTTTGTGATGGTTTGTTTATATGTGCCCCAGGGAGTGGTACTATTAGAAGGTGTGGCCCTGTTGGAGTGGTGTGTTACTGTGGGTGTGGGGTGTAAGACTGTCATCCTAAATGCCTGGAAGTGAGTCTTCCACTAGCAGCCTTCAGATGAAGATGTAGAACTCCTAGTTCCTCCTGCACCATCCTTGCCTAAATGCTGCCATGTTCTTGCCTTGTTGATACTGAACTGAACCCCTGAACCTGTAATCCAGCCCCCGTTAAATGTTGTCCTTATAAGAGTTGCCTTGGTCATGGTGTCAGTTCACAGCAGTAAAACCCTAACTTTGACAATGATCTTAAGTATTAACCTCTCTTTGTAATGTTCACCCCAAACCCTTAAAACAACAAAAACTTTGTTTCATCTTTTCACTAAGAAGACATTTAAAATATGTGATTAGATTTTAATATTATATTTTTCCCCATTAGATTTTTTGCTTTTTGTCTAGTCAGTTATTACTTTAACCACAGACAATCTTCTTTTTGGAAATTTATGTCTATTTGAAACATTCTCACTAAACTAGTGATTGTGGAACTCAATTTAGTAGACAAATATTTAAAACATTTAAAATATTTGTTCCTTTAGATAAACAGCAGATAGTATTGTGAAGTACTTTTAAATATTATAACTGAAATTCTAATTGTTACAGAGACTCCCACAATGGATAAACACAACCACACTATTTAATGAATCGTAAGACATAAGACATAATATCAAAGGTTCCTTTCTGATAACGTGTCAGGACTATACCCAGATACTTCTCACTAGTTCATCAACTATTAAATTCAAGGAGATGAGTTTTCTCACAGTCTCAGAACACATTCATGTAGATCAGGAAATGCTAAATAATAGTTACTCATCTTCAATGCCATTGACAGCTGAATACTCCATGTAACTAACATTTCTCTCAGTTTTTATTTGTTAAATATCTTATAATTAAAATAAAAAATAGTTTATAGTTAATATAAACATATTAATGTAATATATATTTATATATTATATAAAATATATAATAAACATATATACAATTTATAAAACTATATAAATAGAATAATACTAATCTTGGTTTTAAGGAAGCTACAAATGAAGATATTTCTTTTTATTATTCATTTTTTTCTTAATGTGATTGTTTGCTTATCCCAAATGCACACCTTATTCAAAAACTAGTCTTCATGTTTAAATAATTCAAATATTCTCCATCTCTGTCTCTATCTATCTATTATCTCTCTCTCTCTCTCTCTCTCTCTCTCTCTCTCTCTCTCTCTCTCTCTCCTTCCAAACCATTTTTGGTCATGGTGTTTGGTGACAGCAATAGAAACCCTAACTAAGACAATATGTATATTTAAATTCACTATTCTGTATAATTGGATAAAACAAGAAAAATCCATGTTTTAATTGAACGTTTATTCTATCTAGATTTAACTCTTCTTGTTTGAATTAGGCAAAAGTCATCAACCTCTAATAACAACATTCATAATTTTTTTATACTTTAAGCACCGATGGTTCTTGATTAAACTAATATCTAAGATGCCCCATAAGACAATTAGTCAGGATTAAAAATAATGAAACCATATTTGTATTTTACTGAGTTAAGAAAGGATGTCATTACAATGACTCCCTTCAAAGTTCCAGTTCTACCCATTTAGATATAAGATAGCTCACAGAGTACAATAACTGTAAATACACAGGAAAACATATAGCTAACCTAGTTTAAAAGATATGTACATTTTTGTTCTTTTATGTTTCCTTCTTCATTTCATTGAGTCAAACTATGCTCTTCATTAACTTTAGGTAACATAACCTTATTACATGTCATATGTAGTGTTATGTCAGATAAGATGGCCTATGGGAGTGTGTGCAGAGAAAGTCAGATCAAGATCATGGTGGCTGGTGGCTTTGTCATGAACCCAGAGTTCTTTTCTTAATGTCTTTTACAAGCTCTTCTCTCATGAAGACTATTGTCCTGACCAGTACTCAGCCTTATCTACATCAGATCCTAGGAATGAGTTCCTTACTGTGAGGGCCTTTATCATATTTAATCTATGTGGGTTCCAGTATGCAGAAAATATGATACTTGGCCAAAAGGGAAAACTGTAAATGATAATTCCTGAAAAGAAGATGTGTCTGCAAGGACTGATGGACTAGTTAGAACTGCATGACGTGGAGGGTTCAATGTTTTGACTGCAGAGGCTGATCACTATATATTGAGCTAGCTTTAACCTTCTACAAAGCCACCCCTTGCCTGCTTCTGAGTCTGCATTAGCATCTTGTGATGAACAGATAAAAATAGTTTTAAATCTACTACATTAGCAGACTACTAGCTTCCATCTATGGAATACTAAGAATGTCATTATATAGCATCTCAGACCTATAGAAGAGCTTCCCCCATCTTATATCCACACCTCTTATGTGCTAACTGATCTATTTTAAGCTTGCCTTACATTATGACTTTCTTTGTCTTGTAAAGCTGCAAAATATCAAGAAAATGCTTACATGTTGGAATGTGGAATTTGGGGTAACCTAAATTTCTCTCATCAGGTCATGGTCACTCAAATTCAGCTCCAGAATAAACTATTTCTTATTCCCTTTAAAGTAAGAGCTGTTGTGTCACGTCATCCCTATGTCCACTCTACCAAGAAATAAAACCAACCCCTGCTGCTGCCGCCGCCACCACCACCACCACCACCACCACCACCACCACCAACTACTACTCCCTATCCAATCAGTTATTTATTTATTTATTTTTAAGGCAGCCAGAAAAGAAAGGACAGTTGTCAGTGTGGTAAGGGTTAAGCCTTGAGAAGCCTGACAATATACACTAAAGTATAGAGTCTGGAATTCAGTACTCTAGCTTCTTGCAGAAAGACCCTCAACTTCAGCAATGTCCATATGTTCTAAATCCTAGAAATTATAGATTCATGCATCATTGCCCAATAACTATTAAAGTACTCACATATAACAGGGAATAAGGAAAGTTGTATTTTACTGTTTGACAATTTTGCTTCTTTTGAGGTCTTCATGCTATAGTTTGATTTTTCTGAATGGCATAATAGTTCTACTGACTTGTTTTTTTTTTTCTTTTAAAACAGGATTTTTAAAAATAATAGTTTCCAAGTGTAAATATAGGTGATGAATGTCTTTAGTAGGTATCCTAATAATGCTAATCTGTCTTATTCATATATTAACTTTATCTATTATACAATATTTATTTTAACAATAATATTCCAAATGGATGCAATGAAAAAAAAACACATAAAAATGAGTTGCAATGACAGGAAACATGGGAAAGAATATTACTATCCATAGATTATTTGACATTGTAAAGGGTTAGGGCAATTGATGATGCTGTTTTAAAGTTTGCTTTTATTTTTGCTTGCTTTTGTTCTGGATATGCCAAAACCTCAAATAAGGACTCCATCTCAGCAGTGCAACTTAGTAAAACCCTAAGATAAATGTCTCTCTCTGGGGCCCAAGTAGCTTCCCCATCTGGAGAACTAGTGGGGGGATTGTTACTGAGTTTGTGTCCCTGGGAAAATATCATAGACTCAATCCAATTATAATTAAAAATTTATTGATTAGCTGCTAGCAGGACAAACAAACTTGGGGCTACAAGTTTGTTGGGATTGCCATGAAAGAGGGGTATGGGGAAGGAATTTTAAAGGGAGAAAAAATCTTACCAAGTCCTTCAATATCTACTGCAAACAAGTAAAAACTGTTCTATTCTGCTAAGTTAGGTGATTAAGGCATCTCAAAATAATCTTTGAGTCTCTGCATAGGTAAGTTACAGAAAGCAAGCAAGCAAGCAAGCAAGCAAGCAAGCAAGCAAGCAAGCAAGCTAACAAACAGATCTAATCATATTATAACAAGTAGATTGTTATGGCTATACATTTTTGGGTAGTGGTTACTTGGAAGTTATCTTTTAGACACTGGAGTCAGAGACAAATGGCTGGTGGGTACCATGATGGATGCCTAGCATAAAATGGAGCTTCTTTAGCCATATCAGGGATAACTTTTATCAATGTGCTTTAATTCAAAGACTTTCCCAGGACCCTTGAGACAAAATTGGTGAAGATCTGCTCAAGGCTTGAAAACCAACTGAAGCTGTAAGATATTTATTTAGTGTTCTAGAGAATTCTGTCTAGTGGTAAGCAGGACTCTAAGGTATAAATAATGACCATGCATAACAGAAGTCAAAGAACTATGTTAGAGATGAGTTGGGACAGAGCTGTGTGGGATGCTGTGCTTGGTAGCCTGTTCCTAGATGCCCCTCCACTGTCAGATGTGGACAATTGTGTTTCTCTGAAGCACCTTAGACAACCTCCACAACAGTCAGACCATTAGAAAGCATGATCTAGTGTTAAAGATGGTGGTATTGGCAGCTTTTGTTTGGTGTGTACTTGATATCTTCCCTGGTAGTACACTGACTCTCTAGAACAAAATGCTTTCTGGCTTGCCCAGTCTCTGATGCATTCAATTCAGCACACTCAGTGCTTTTTTTTTTTTTTTAAAAAAAACAAAAACAAAAAACAAAAAACAAAAAAACCAAGTACCTCTTTGTAGTCCTAAACTAACCATTTACAATTTAACAAGTTGAGGCCTTGATTTCACCATCTTGATGAAGATGAAAACAAAAAGGTTATCAATTTTCATGATGGATCCATTCACGAGCAAATGTTTAAATGCAAAGTTTTGTTTTAAGAACCTGTAACTACTAGAACATCTCAAGTCTTCTCTATCTCATCTCCTACCTCACCACAGGGACACAGGTCCTGTAGATCCTGAAAACTATCTTCCCACCATATCAAGTCTTTGTTTTATTTTTTTGTACCCTGAATAAAAGCCATGCTGGCTTCCGCTGAGGATTCAGCACGTTCACACACTGTCACATTTCAACATCTGTCCCCTTTATAAAGACTTCTTTTCTCCCTTTAAGTTCTTTTTAGAATTTAGGATGCAATTAAGTAACTCTTTGTTATATAATCCTCTATATGATAAAGGCTACTCATTATGTAATAATTTTGTACTATTTCAATTTTTCTTCCAATAATCTCTTAGGCAAGGATGGTTATAAAATATAAGCATTCGAAGTGCTGGTTTTCTAATCTTGGGAATTTAGTTAACTTCTTTCGATTCTATTTTTTTTTTCATCAAAACATCTACCATAGCGATAGTACTTGTTTTTGACCGTTGACTTACACAGATTAGTGAGGAGCACACATATAGTTGGCATGAGTGGTGCTTACCCAGCAGCCATCTGTCCTAATCAGCCTGTGCTCTTCTAGTTTCAGGGTACACACTACAGAGTAAGGGTCTTTTCAGAGCAAAGTGAACACAGACACAGAAAGATATTGAGGTAGAGGAGCTTAAACATACACTTGAAAGTCTCACACTTGGGAAATTTGGGTTCAAAGGAAAATTGGCAAGGAAATGAAAATGATTCCAAAGCTCATATGAAGTAAGTGAGATCCAAAGATCCAGGATCTCAAACTTGAAGAAATCCTGAGCTGGACTCCTGACCTCATAGTAGTAGCTATGCACAGTGATATCAGACTTTGCAAGCCAAGCTTGCTTGTGGTCACAACTATTGTTCCAGCACTTAGGAGGCTGAAGCAAGAGAATTAGCTACCTAGCACATTTGAGGGAAGCCTGGGTACAAGAGACCCTGCATAAACAAACAATGCCATTCTTCCTCAGCATGACATGTTGACACACGCCTGTATTCCTAATATTTGACAAATGGTAGCAGAAAACTCCGGAGTTCAAGGTTAGCCTTAGATATGTAGTAAGTACTCAGACAGCTTGGGTCTCATGAGATCTGTTTCTCCAAAACCCAAGCAACTCAGAAAATTCTTTTTTCATTTTCATTTTTTTTTAAAGTCCACAGCACCCAGTATTCCTTGGTGGTCTTCTATCCAAGTAATAACTAGGCCTGACACTGCTTATCTTCTAAAATTAGTCACATTTAGGTGGTATGATCATAGATTTTTTTTTCTCATAGGAGGAGTCAATGTGATTTTTTTCCCCTCACTTTTTTTCCCCCCTCATTTTTTGCCTTTTATCTTCACTGTTTCTGGGCATCTAATTATTTTTCTTTTAGAATGGCTGCTGGGGAAGGAGGAAGAGGCTGCCTGGGTTCTCCAATATCAATTGGTAAGAGGGCAAGGACTAATTTCTGGTCAACACACACACACACACACACACACACACACCCCTAATAAACCCTGTCTCGAAAAGCAAGCAAGTCAGCCAGCCAGCCAGCCAGCCTAGAACATTTTTACTACATATGTGGATTCGAATTCTGGAAACTAAATGGTCTCAACCTGAATGCTTTAAGTTTAGTGCCGTGAGATTTTTGTATGGCTCTTGTGCTTGGCAGATCTTTCTAGTGACACCCTTGACCACTGGGATTCCCTGACCCTCATTTCCTATTCAAAGACCAAACAATGTCCTGATCAAAAAATCGGTGAGACCAAGCACATAGAAAAATGGAAGTTGGGAGCTTTACTAAGGTTTCCAGATAACGCCTACTTCCATTGTTTTGAGAAGGCCAGAGACCCCAACCTTTACTTGACTTGAACTTCAGATAACACTCATTACCATTCATGGAATGCCTTGGGCAGTAGGCTTAGTGTTATTAGAAACATGCAACCTTCAGCTAACTTACATTG
Organism: Grammomys surdaster; assembly: GCF_004785775.1. Classification (NCBI taxonomy): domain Eukaryota; kingdom Metazoa; phylum Chordata; class Mammalia; order Rodentia; family Muridae; genus Grammomys; species Grammomys surdaster. Next base: position 3,143,634 of record NW_021604708.1, on the reverse strand, counting down.
ACAGACATTAGTATTCTGCTTAGACTAGTCAGAACTGTAAGCTGAGACGTTTATCAAATTCTAAGGGGTCCTACCAGCCTTAATACTACAGAAATACTTCCAAGCTGTCATTAAGACTGTTCTTAGAACTAAGACCAATTGTTACCATCTAAAGTCCACTAGGTATGGGCAAAGATTATTTCAGCAGTGTATTCTGTTCAACCCTTCTTTTGAAACAGTGGGGGCTCTGAAAAGAGCCTTTGGGTTTGAAGTTTCCGCAAATCCTGTAGTCTAATTACTTTCCCTTGGCCTTGTGGCTGCTCTCGGTCTTCTTGGGCAGCAGCACGGCTTGGATGTTGGGCAGGACGCCGCCCTGCGCGATGGTGACGCGGCCCAGCAGCTTGTTGAGCTCCTCGTCGTTGCGGATGGCCAGCTGCAGGTGGCGCGGGATGATGCGCGTCTTCTTGTTGTCGCGGGCCGCGTTGCCCGCCAGCTCCAGGATCTCGGCCGTCAGGTACTCCAGCACGGCCGCCAGGTACACCGGGGCGCCGGCGCCCACGCGCTCCGAGTAGTTGCCCTTGCGGAGCAGCCTGTGCACGCGGCCCACGGGGAACTGCAGGCCGGCCCGGGAGGAGCGGGTCTTGGCCTTGGCGCGAGCCTTGCCGCCCTGTTTGCCGCGTCCAGACATAGTAATACTGCAGAAGACACTAAGCAACAAAAACAAAGTACTAAGACCGGGAAAACGTGGCTGCTTTTATAGTAGATTCCCGGGTAGTAAACACTACTACTTGATTGGTTACAAGTGAGCCCAGTGATATAGCCAATAGCAAATCTGTACCTGGAAGCTTCATTTGCATAATTCCGCCCACGAACCTACTGGTTTTTCTTCCTCCAATTAGCTAAGACTCATTCGAAATCCTTCATTAGCATAAACGCCCTATAAGTAGGAGAAGTCCGTTTCCAACCCACACTGAGCTTCCGGTGTTTGGAGATCCGAAGATGCCTGAGCCTGCTAAGTCCGCTCCCGCCCCGAAGAAGGGCTCCAAGAAGGCCGTGACCAAGGCCCAAAAGAAGGACGGCAAGAAGCGCAAGCGCAGCCGCAAGGAGAGCTACTCGGTGTACGTGTACAAGGTGCTGAAGCAAGTGCACCCCGACACCGGCATCTCCTCCAAGGCCATGGGCATCATGAACTCCTTCGTGAACGACATCTTCGAGCGCATCGCGGGCGAGGCGTCGCGCCTGGCGCATTACAACAAGCGCTCGACCATCACATCCCGGGAGATCCAGACGGCCGTGCGCCTGCTGCTGCCCGGGGAGCTGGCCAAGCACGCCGTGTCCGAGGGCACCAAGGCCGTCACCAAGTACACCAGCTCCAAGTGATCTTGCCAAGTAAGCCTCCGTTGAGAATTCCAAAGGCTCTTTTCAGAGCCACCCACTTTCTCAAAGAGAGAGCTGTGGTCGAACACTGTTAAGACAATGAGAAACTAGCTTAATATTTCAGTCTTTGTTAGATTTAGTCACCACCATTTTGTTTTAGTGTTTTGTAGGAAAATTTTCAGTCATAGCTTTGTAAACGTCACTTCCGGTGAGGCTGAGTTACTCCACCAGAACGAAGCTGTAGAACAGAGGTGACAGACTTTGAAGAAAATTGTTGCCATTAGAGGAAGTTTGTCTTTAAGCCGTAGTTGTTCCAGGTTTTATTTTGGGAAGAAGTACTTTCCAAGTTTGCTTTCAGTTTTAAAGTAGTAAACAGGAGGAGCCTGTCACAAAGAACAGTTTCAAATATTTGTAGTTTTAACAACAGACTACGGAGCTACCTGATATCTTAGATCAGTTTTTGATATCTTGGTACCAGAGTATTATAAAATGAGATCTGGCATTTCCAAACAACCTCTCTGGCACTGAGGTACTGGTGAGAAATGAAACTGAATTGTTCAAATGCAAATGTAGAAATTTATCCCGTTGGTAGCTAGAGTACTTTGGCCAAGAAATCCCAAACGAGTTAATTCAAAATAAAAGAATTTCAGAATCATTAGCGGAGTTAGAGGAATAACTCTGCTTGTCCAGGTGACGGGCTAATATTTCTATCGTTCTAACTTCCCACTGAACAAGCCATAAATATGGCTTTACTCAAGCTCAGTTCACTTCCTCCGGCCCCGTTTTTTTTGTTTGTTTGTTTTTGTTTTTGTTTTGTTTTTTTTAAAATATAAGCTCTTGTGTTGCCTGTTCGAAGAAACAGTACTGTAGCTTGCTCCTACATTATGAGCTAGCAGTGTGGAGAACCTTTCAGCCTTCTGGCGCCTTATGTCTCCTTCGTGCTTTGCTCTTGCACAGCTATACTTTTTCTGGTTCGCCTTAAGAGATGAATTTTTGCCAAAATCCCACAGATCAGACTTAGAAGTGTATTAAAGATTTCCAGGGTTAAAGTAGATTGATACTTTTCATTTGACAACCATTTAGTGTTGGTGATTTTCACTTTTGCCTTTGGTGAGACTCATGCTGTTTCTTTGTGTAGCCTGTCTTTTTTTTTTTTTTTTTTTTTTTTAAATCTCCTTCCAAATTCTATGTCTGTCTGTCTCTTGCTTACCCCGGCAACCCCCCACCCCCCATGCCTCCGCCGTGTATGTGTGTTGTGTGACATGTGGTATTTATATGAGTTCAGATGGTTGTCAGTTTGTTCAAAAATAGCATGACTGTATGAGAGAGAATGTAAATATAAAATAGCTGCCACCAGTAAGTTGATTTTAATGAAGCATCGACTGTAACAAGACAGTTCAAGACAAGAAGAAACCAGTGAAACATTATCTTGTCTCAACATTTCTAAAATTCACGATTTGCTAATTCCATGCCCGATTGTCACGTGCAGACAGGGTTATTGGCTATGTTCTTTTTATTGCAAGGTTCCAGAGGGGAGTGAGAAATAGCATAAAGTTGCCTGCTGAGGCAGAACGTTTGCTTCTACTATGTATAAAACAGTATTACTTAAATCTTAATGAGTTTATTATTAAGGAATATGGCATAACAGGAGAATGCCTACCAAAATTGAAACAGAACAAGATCACTCCTGTTCTGAATAGTGCTCTCCTGACACGACCTCTGTCTTGAAATTAATACTTTTGTCTCATTAGTCATAATACTTCAATAGACACCCATGTCTGCGTTCATTGACCTTCAGTCTTTTCTATTGTCCCAGTTAGCTCCTCTCACTTGCATAATTGTGAATATTTCCAATTTTATGAATATAAGTTTGAGCATGTTGTCTCAACATAAATCGGTTTTTATATAGGGTTTTAAAAAGTATATCAACTTTAATTAATTGAAAACTACTAATTATTATAAATTATTTCACATTCTTAGGCATTAAATTAAGGTGTGGCCTCTTTTTAAGATTAGATTCAAACTCGCATAGTTCTAGTCATAATTGCATTTGTACAGTTTTTTGTTTACTTAATAGTTTGACTTTTGGCTTAATTGTGTTAAGATGGATCTTTTATTATATAAATGTGTTAGCATAATAATCTAGTTTACAGAAGCTAGGGTTTGTTGTATAGAAAAGTCTACCTTAAGTTTAGCAACTTTTCCCACTATATTTGTTTAGTTGAATAAAATCACTTTTTAATATAAATAGTGTGCATTGAACTAAATCAAATCATAAAGTAATTTTAAAAATGGAATAAAACTTAAATAACAAGTGGTAAGGAATCTCAACACAAGTGGTAAGGAGTCAACATCTCAGCTTAAAAATTGAATTCACTGGCAAATACTTAATTTAAGAATTTAGATGAATCTTAAGTGGAATGAATTAGTGCTTCCTCATTAGATACTATTTAATTTCTAACTTAGAGGTTACAAAACATAAGACATTGGGATGTTTGCTCTGTGCAAGTCTCCTATTGATCCACAGGTTATAACTAGCAGCGCTTAGCAAATTAGAAAACACTGTTCTTTCTGTTTAAAATGGTGAGACCCTCCTTACTTTTGCTACTTTAGATTTGTAGGAGTAAAAGATACTGGAGATATATCACGGGTCTAGAGGGCCAGGCAGGGTTGGGACTGGGGCTTGTTAGTGTATATATATATGGAAACACAATTGCTTGCTTTGTTTAAGGGTTGTCTTTAATTGGTATCTAGCTCCTTAGCTACAGAGGAAAACAAAGAAGCATACAAGATAATGATTATATTTACTCTATGTTTTAAGAGAGTTGGCACTGTTAAGTAATATAGTAATTCATTTTAGTGCATAAGACTCAGGGGTGTAACAGGCTGTCTCTGTTTTCTTTTTATGTAGCTGGGATTTGTTCTCATATCTTAATGTGATGATCAGTTTGTTATCAATCTTAAAGTTTGTAATAATAAATTTGGCAGGATGAGTTTTACACTAAAAACCTATTATGAGGTTTTTCTCATTTATCTCTTAGTAACAACCAATTTTCCTTACACTGCAAAGAAAGATTAGGATTCTAAAATAAGCAGTTGTGTTTGAGTTCGCAGGGACTGTCTACTTGTAATCGATTCTTTAAAAATTGTTTTGAAAGGGGTAGTGAGGAGATAACTTAGTAAAGTGCTTGCTGTGCTATATGAAGACCAAAGTTTACTTTTCAGAACTTGTGTAAAAATTGCCAGAGGTGGTGGTGGAGGTGTGTGCCTGTAGTCAGCACATGGGGAAATGTGTGCTAATCATTAACTGAATGTCCTTGAGGTACTGGCAAATGGCACCGTCCTGATCTTGCACAGTACAATAATCAGAAAGATGGGTTGAGGACTGAAGGAAACATTAAATGGAGAACTGAGAACTGGTTCACACAAGTATGCTGCAACCTATTGTTCTGTAAGGAAAAGGTGAAGCCTCTGGAGTTCAAGTTAAGGCCAATCACTTACAGTTTCTGTGCCTCAGTAGCTTCACCTGTACCTTGAGGATAATGGTACTAGTGCTGGCATTCTGGAAACAATATGACTAATTAGTGTAGCATTGCAAAGTGTCTTCTTTGGGGTGTGGGGGAAATTGTCACTAAGTGGCAATAGAAAAGATCCTAAAGACCATTGTTTTTTGTTTTGTTTTCATGTAAAAAGCATATTGCCAGTTTTAATATTATGAACTTAGAATTTCAATTTAAGATAGGTAAAAATGAAAGTTGTCAGAGAAAGGTCAAAAATATGTATTCTTCTTTAAAAATACATTTTATCTATTATTTGTGAAAGTCTACTTCCTCCTTCTTCCTGTGGCTCCCAGGGATTGAACTCAGGTCTTTAGGTTTGGTAGCAAGCATTTTTACTCTCTCAAGCCACCTTGCCAGGTCAAGGTTAAAGATCTTTAATCCATCCACATGCTGTCTGCTATTGTCTGACAAAGTTTATACATTTTCATTCTTATATTTAAAAGACTTAGAGCTTAATATCAAAATCTTGGGAATAGTTCATCTATCATATTGAGAGATAGAATTTTACAAATTATAGAGTTCAGAAAAAAATGACAAGTTGAGAGAAAATGCATTTTTTCCCCAATACATAATCTCTTTAGGAACATTTCTAAGAAGATTTAAAACAATTATCCCCCAAGGTAGTTCAGATTCAGCGAATTTTAAAGAAACCCCCAGTAATCCCAAGTTCATGGCATTAAAAATTCCTTTATGTGAACCTTCACCCTGTGTACCCTGGGTGGCTAAGCTCACAGACACTTGAGCCCAGTACATAGTTGCTTTTGACCTTCTCTTCAAGACATGATAAACTCAATTACTTAGATGCTAAAAATTCATCTTGCCAAGCAATTAGGTACTGTGGTTGCTTATAAATTAGGAAAAGGGAAGTGAGTCTTTCTAAAACCCCTTAGTTCTGAGTGGAAAAAAAGAAGTGGCCGGGTTGGGGTTGAGTTGAGGCTCAGTGGTCAAGTACTTGCTTTTCTAGAGGACCTGGGTTCAAATTCCAACACCCACATGTCAGCTCACAACCGAGCGTAACACTAATTCCAATGGATTTGATGCTCCTTTCTAGTCTGCACAGGTAGCAGCCCTGCAAGTAATATGCATGCAAAATTAAAAATAAATTATAAAATATAATTAATATAATAAAGTATATATAATTAATAATAAATATAAATAATATAATAAAAATAAATTAAATCATAAAATAAAATTTAAATAAATAAATAAAAGAAGTGGAATGTTTCACTCTCTCAGAGAATTATATAGATCTAAATCTGAATGTGCAAATTGTAGAGTATGTAGAGTTCCTGGTCTGGTATTGGATCTCCCAGCTGCTGTCTCAGAATCGATGAAGAGTTTGAAATGACAAGCTTGTCTCATTCTGATAAGACAAATCTATCTAGAGGAAGCAACTCAGTACATTCTTGACCTGCAAACCTAGGCTTCCTCAGCTGAATTCCATTCCCCAACACTAAAATAACTCAAGAGCAACAAATTAAAAAAGTGTAACAACCTGATGGAATTTAGACTCACCATGAAAACCTAACATCGAGTGGTTATGTGAGGCCATTTCTGGAAAGATTTAACCCTGGATGGATGCAGTGCCATCTCATGAACTGAGGTTACAGAGGAATAAAAAGGAGAAAGTGGTCTCTGCTTCCTGGTAGTGGATGCACTGTGGCCTGCGGTCTCACAGCCTGGCATGTCTTGATGGCTGGGACCCAGAGTCACAGTAAGCCCTCCTTCCTTCAGCTGCTTTGTCACAGTAACAAGAAAATAGGAAATAGATCTTTATACTCGCTTTGCTTCTTCTTTCTCCTCTATTTCCTTAGGTATAATTTTTCTTCACATCTTCTCTATTCTTATTGGCCAAACTTAGACAAGTTGGTCATTTTAATTTTCAACAAATATGCAATTCTATAGTTAAGTTTTTCTTAAGCTATTGATGTCTTGGAAACCAGGCTCTAAGTTTTATACATACTTTTGGACTTTAATATACTGTAATAAATATAAAATTTTGAACATGTATAATATATATTATAAAATTGCTTTAGGAATTCTACATAGATGATTCAGATCCCAAAATATTGAATAGAAAAACAAACAAAAACCCCCAAACACTGCCGGGTACAAGTGTCGATTAGAGATGCACTTTTTAGAGGTTGTGCATAAAGATAGTGTTGATGGTTCTAGTATCTTAAGAATCAAAGGCTGGTCTTTTAGCTCAGTCAGTTGTAACTATAAAGAGTAACTTTAACCAGCTAAATATTAAGTGTGTGAGCAACAGGCCTTATCACACACTGGCATTGTGAGTGTTGCTGGAGTGGCCTAAAAGGACTCCTGTTTTTCCTTTAAGACCCTCTACAAATACTTGGGACACATGGGGCTTGAAGGGCTGTTCTTTATAGTCTCTATTCTTCTCTCTGTGCTCTACTCTGCTGTGTTGGGTTTCGCAGGGATGTTCCTAGCCCTTGGTGTTTTTTTTTTTTCTTCTTCAGCTGCTGGATCTCTTGAATTGTTCCCATTTCTTCCTGTGTGGCAAACTCTTGCCCACTCTGAAGACATCTGCATGGCCATTTCCTTCTTGGGTGGCACCTACACCACCTCTTCCCAACTGCTCTAGACAGCATCGTGCCATTTGCACTTGTGATTACTTGTCTGTAACCTCAGTAGCCTCCTGTAACCTAGTAGTCCTTTGGTTTAGTCACCACAGTATTCCGAGGGCAGATCGCTCAGTTTGCTACACCGTAGGCACACATACACGACAATTGAATGGATCCAGTTTTAAAATAAATTGTAAAAATACATTCTACACTTTACATGCTCCTCTACACGTGTGCATAGTTAGGTGACAAAATCAGAAAATGCCTTCCTTTCTGATCTCCTTTTAGAGATCTACTGTTTCCAGGCTCCTCCTTACAGAAGCTTGTCAGAAACCACTAATGAATCACTTTGACTACTTTTTTGTGTCTGCAAATGTATCACGAAAGGAAGTCTTTTTAAAATGAAGTGACAGCTTAAGTATTACATGGGTCAAGTGAGAGTCACAATTACCTTTGATGAGCTTAACTTCCGGCACACTCCCTGCCTCGTTAATATGCCAGCCCACAGCTATTTGAGGGAATTGTCTATCATGCAAACCCTGCATACATTTCCTGCACTGGGCTTGAACATGTAGAAAGCATAATTTAAGATATACCTTTGTTTATTTATCAAGAACAATTGAAAAAATGTATTTTATGATACCTCTCAAATATACTAGGCATTGGGGGAGTACTTTTTCGTTAGATAGTTTTATTTATTGTGAAGGAAGATAGACGTGACCTCTCTAGCAGCTGCCTGAAGGCATGAGCATTTGAGAGGACGGAGGTTTCTGGAAACTCAATGCCTGCCTAATGTGGGAATAACAAACACTACTTTTTCAAACTGCTTTCATACAAGAATACTTGTAGGAGGCCGAAGGCTCCTGAGGAAGCCAGCACCCAGACCTGTACCATCCCAGCATCTAGGCAGCGCCACTGCTTTGGTTAGGAACAACCTGCACTCTCTTGTTTTTCCACCTGACAGATTCCTAGGCCTCCATCAGAGGAAATTTCCAGGGAACACTAATTAGACAGAGCATGCCCATTAATTCTATACTAAAACTCAAGGGGTACAGAAGGTTGTTTTACTGCATAGGCCCAGCATCTAATGACACCTGGGTAAATCGATTTCTCTGTTGCTGAATTTCATTTTCTATAATCAGGAGGGGAGCAGCAGTAGTTATGGCATAATGTGGTTATGATGACTAAATGCCTGGATGATATTTATAGGCTTCTCAGAATACTCCTTATCTCTAAGAAAAACCTCTGTATGCTAGTTGCCATTGTTCTGTCTTAGGTAGAACAGAAGGCATCTGCAGGATAGCTGAGTGAGTCAACCTTTCTCTCTCTCTCTCTCTCTCTCTCTCTCCAGGAGGAGTAGAATTGACATCGGTTCTACCACTCGTCAGTGCTGGATGCTGTATCCTCGAGACAGTGGAAATGGGCAATACTCACAGATTAACCGGCATATTTTCAAAACTCAAGAAGCAACTGATAAGCATATGACTAGAAATTCTATAAAAATGTTCACTGTAGAAATTTGTGATAAGAAAGACACACAAGTAGAAAATTAAAATATTCTTAGTAAAATTAAAATGTTCCTAGCAAAAGAAAGCCTTTAAGTGTTTGTGATGTGTGGGTATATATGATGTATATATAATAAATGTGTCATGTAAAGCAAAAATGCATCATGTTATATCATGGTATAAGAATGTAATTTTAATTAACTAGGTTTTTTAAAAAATCATTATTTATATAATTCTTATGTAATTTTAAAAATCAATACTTATGTAATTCTTTGTGTTTTTAGTTATTTTGAGTCCCTATTTTTGTGGAATATAGAACGTACAAATCATAAATTTTTATTTATAAATTTTCACTTTTTTTTTTTTTTAAACTTGAGGGGAAAACTTAGATCAAGCACCTGAAGTGGATATTCTCAGGATGGAGCTAAAGCGCATGTGTGTTGTGTGGCAGGCCCTGTGCTCAGTCCTTAGTACTGTTGTTCAAAAAGAAAAGGAGAGAGAGAGAGAGAGAGAGAGAGAGAGAGAGAGAGAGAGAGAGAG
>NW_021604708.1:3106426-3134078 GCF_004785775.1 Grammomys surdaster | reverse complement strand
GAGAGAGAGAGAGAGAGAGAGAGAGAGAGAGAGAGAGAGAGAGAGAGAGAGGAGGCAGTGACTTGTAACCCCATGACTGACTGAGGAGGCTGAGGCAAGAAGACTGGGAGTTGAAGGGACAGCCTTGGCTACACTGGGAAACAAAACAAACCTGGACAGCTTTGTGGATGTCATTTTTTTTTTTTAATGCTTATTTTCAGCTGTCTGGGGCAAAAATATGAATTCAGGTTTTTTTTCTGGATTTTTAATTATAGAACCCAAGTCTTCACTAAATTAATTCCATATTACTTTTAAAGCAAAAGAAGAATATATTCTGTGAATCTGTAAAGTTCCACCTGATGCTTATATGCCACTGATAGTTAATGTCCTAGAAATTTTGTGTGTGATCAAGGGTCAGAGAAACCAAATGGGTGTCAAATACTTAGAGTGCTATTTTCTTGGTGGAAGATTACATACAGTACCAGGAGGAAATCAATCTGTGACTCTTCAACTGGTAGGGGTTTTTGTTGGTGTTGTTTTTTGTTTGTTTGGTTGGTTTTTTGTTTTGTTTTTCCAAATGAAACAGAATAGAATAACATATGAATCCAGGTATTTTATTAAGATATCTTGTTTTCTGAAGTGTGTGTGTGTGTGTATGAACATACGCATGTGCCTGTGCATGCCTGAGAGAAACAAAAAGAGGTTGCCATCTTGCAACCAGAAATTTGATTTCTCAGCCTTCCATTTTTATTTCAGAAATACTTCAAATGTAGAGCTCTCCCCACATTGTCTCCTTAGAAACTGCCTTTGAAATTCTGAGGTTCCTGCAAGAGAGCCCCACCTTATACTTTCTGTCCTCACCAGCAGTGTTGTTGATATTTATGCAAAACACATAGATCTTAGATAAATATTACAATAACATAATAGTTAATATTCTTGACCTTCTGATGGTTTTGGGCCAGAGAATAATCAGCACATCTCTTCACGCAAATATTTAAAGAGTGTCACAAACGGTCCTAGTGGGATTTCCTTGGACTAAGGTCCTGAGTTCTGGTGATAAAGGGCAGAAAGACAGGAAATTCAGGAGACACGGGTCTGGAACATTCACCTCAACCTCAACTCCAAAGTCTAGTTTATGTTTTTGACCATTTGAAAGTCAAGTGTCAATTTAAACATCTCAAACAAGAGTAACAAGACAACTCATAAACTGCTTAAGGACAAACATGTGACTTTGAGCACAAATGCCAGCCCTCCCCTCTCATCCCTAAACAGTGTGTCTCATAAACAACCTTGTGAGTTCATTCCCAAAAAGAAATTCTTAAAAAGAAACAAATAACACCTCAAAAATAATTAATTTTTGAACTGCTTTATTAAGCTTTAAACATGGTTGATCAGTGTAAGTTCAAGACATACAAAACACACACACACACACACACACACACACACACACACACACACACCTTGCAGTGCTAGATTTGAATGTAGGCTCTACCCCATGCTAGGCAGGTGCAAGACTCCTCCCCAGTGTTTTCTGTATCATTTTTATTTGGGGACAGTGTCTTACGAGGTTTATTTACTTTACAGCCTAGGCTTGGTTTGAACTTGGATCATCTCTCAAGTAGCTAGGTTTACAGTTCGGCACACCAGGCCTAGACAGACAATTAACTGTTAAGACAGAAGCACAAACCTTTTTCTGAGACACAGGCACCTACCCATTCTCATTTTTTCTTAATAAACAATTTTCCTCATATTGTCTTAAACTTTTCTATAGCATAAATTGAGGTCCCTGCCTCACAAGGGTAGGTATCTCCAGAAAGCACTCAGGCTGTCTGGGTGCTGCCTTGGGCCATACGTTCTACTTCAGTTGATATAATCCCACTACCTGGTCTTAGCATTCCTCACAACGGACTGGCTTTTATGCCTCCCTTCTACCTGAGTATCATGTTCCCTCCTTTTTCTCTTTTTCTGTTGACATGTTTTCATTTTCTAGTCCAAGGTGACCTCAAAAGTCACAGCAATCCTCCCTTCTTCAGGAAGGAATTATCAGTAAGTTGCTACCATGCCCAGCTGTGAGCACTCTTATTTCCAGACATGTTCTTTGGATAAAGCTCCGGAAAGAACATCTCTCTAAGACATCTGCAGGCACATTTACCACCAGCCTAGCCATGTTAGGAGATTGGAAACTGTAATTCCAGCTTTATAATTTTGTAATTAAGGTTTAGGCACTGTGTCTGCTCATCTAGAGGTAGGTAAGACATAGGAAGTGGGCTATTGGTGGTGTTCAGTTGGAAAGGAATAGCAAACTCTTTGATAATAGCCTTGAGGTTGGCTGATTTGACTACATAGGTGCCATTGGTAAGATGATTATAACCGCATCCGAAGCCCTTCTCTTAAGATTCAGGGAGAGTAGCGTGCCTCTTACATGCTCTGTGGAGTGTTTATTAGGCCGTGCTCCCTTCAAGAAGGGCTCACCTTGGAGTTTTGGGATAGTTCTAGGAACACCGTCTAGTTCCACAGTGAGACAGTCAAGACATCTGTGTTACTTCCTTCATGTATATAAATAATTTAAGTGAAAATTTGGGCCTGCATAATTGGTTTTCTTCACTAGTTAGAAGCCACATATGTAAAAGATCCCTCCCAAGATGTTGGATACATTTTCTACTAAAAGTTACTTTTGAATTAGCAAGGAAAAGGGAAAGTTTTCTTCTTCTTCTTGAATTTGATTGAAAATCAAGGACTTTTTCTACTAGTTCTGGCATGCAGGAACATTTGTCAATAAAGGATAAAAAGTCGGATGGAATCCAAGTCCCCGTGAGTCACCTGGTGTCATAACCTGAGCGATTCTGTAGTGAACACATATGCAAGATTCCACTTTTTGGGGGAAAAGAAACACAAATGTCCCTCCTCCAGGGGCGGGGGAGGCGCCTGGGGATGCACCAATCACAGCGCGCCCTGCTCTATATAAGGCCCCCCCCCAGTACCCCCCCTCCTGCTACCCCAGCGTTGTTGGCTCTCTTTTGCTTTTTCTCATTTGATGTGGTTCTTAATCACCTCTTGACTATGTCAGAAACGGCTCCTGCGGCCTCAAGTACTCTTGTTCCAGCTCCTGTGGAGAAACCTTCATCTAAAAGGCGAGGGAAGAAGCCAGACCTGGGCACTGCCCGCAAACCTCGGGGTTTCTCGGTTTCCAAGTTGATTCCTGAGGCCCTTTCCATGTCTCAGGAACGGGCAGGAATGTCCCTTGCTGCCCTGAAGAAAGCCCTGGCTGCGGCTGGCTATGATGTGGAGAAGAACAACAGCCGTATCAAGCTGGCCCTCAAGAGACTTGTGAATAAGGGAGTCCTGGTGCAGACCAAGGGCACCGGCGCCTCAGGCTCCTTCAAGCTCAGCAAGAAGGCGGCTTCGGGGAACGATAAGGGCAAGGGCAAGAAATCCGCTTCTGCCAAGGCTAAAAAGCTGGGCTTGTCCAGGGCCTCGAGATCACCCAAGGGTAGTAAGACCAAGGTGGTCAAGAAGCCAAAGGCTACGCCCACAAAAGCTTCTGGGAGCAGAAGGAAGACCAAAGGGGCCAAGGGCGTGCAGCAGCGCAAAAGCCCAGCCAAAGCGAGGGCAGCCACCTCCAACTCTGGGAAGGCAAAGATGGTCATGCAGAAGACTGATCTGAGGAAGGCAGCAGGGAGGAAGTGAGTTTCAAAGCCAGTTTTCAAAACCCAAAGGCTCTTTTAAGAGCCACTTACATACTTCATAAAATGGGCAAACACTTTGGACCAAAGTGTTTTTAGGTCGACCTGCTGTCTAAACCCTAGAGTGGAAACCTAGGGTCCCTATGTGTAGAGTATTTCCAAATTTGGTTGTGTATTAGTGGCTTTACACCAGAATAAAGGCCACTATTGAAATACACAATGTCTTTCATTCTAGAATAAAAGTCACCATTGAAATACACAATGGATATATTTCATTCTAGAAACACCACTATATCACCATCAAGGAAGGAGTTAGAAACGACCACAGTAGTAGGCTGCCCACTCCGATCAAATACTGAACTTAAATTTACTCTTTAAAACACCAGTAACTGGTGCCCAGGCTTTCAAAGCACCTCTATGAACCTGGATATTCAGTACTCAAGCTAGAGGTTATATGTATTTTTCTTGAGTTAGATTTTTTAGGATTTCCTGAGTGATGTATTAAAAAGTATAGCAAGCAGTTCGCAAGAAACAAAACCTTATTTGATGTTTTTGCAATTGTGCGATGTGTCAACAAAGATCCATTTTTGTTCCACTTTCAGAAAGTAGTTTAATACTATTGATCTAGCAGTTATTGTTTAAATTTTTGTGTATTTTATGAAATAGCATGTAGGCTTCATGAAACTGACAAGAGCCATATTAAAAATTAAGGACCTCTATTCTTTTATAAAATTGTTAGGGCTCGAGTTCAATACCCCAATATAACCAAAACTGTACTGGGGAAGTCTGTGCTGAAGAACGTTAACAAACAAACAAACAAACAAACAAACAAAAACCAAACCAAACCAAACCAAAACAAAAAACCCCACCAACAAAAACCCCTCAGCTTTTAAAGCCGTGATTTTGCAGTTTTATGGAGTGTCACAAATATTAAATTCACATTAATCTATTTTAGGCATTGGTATGAAGAGTGACAAAAGATCATAGCAGGGTGGCTTGAGAGATTGTTCAGTCAAGAATACTTGATGCTATTAATATTAAAGATTTTGTATCAGAACACACAACAGCTGGCTCACAATGGCCTCTAACTCCAGCTTCCTGGAAATAACGGCTCCCTCTTCTGGCAGAAGGCAAACATGGTACAACCACACGAATTTAAATTATCAAGTCATCGCACAACTACGCAGTTTGTAGACAGACACACTAAATACTGGTGTCTCTAATATAGAATATTTGTGTACTTAGGTCCATGGTATGCAGTAACAGCTAAACGTCTTCAGTTTCTGTATTATCAGCCTTTGCCTTGCTTAGATACAAATGGTCCCTACTCCCCTGAAGTTGCAATTTTGATGGCTCAAGAACGGAATAAGCTTTTAAATGACCGATACCATTAAGTGGACTGACTTTCAACGTCACACGATGACAGTAAAAAATTAGCCTCAATAGGTGGGAGTCTAAGGGAGCTCGTTCAGCACTGTTCACAATTTGGTAAGTTACCTAAACTCAGGTTAGAGCTACAGGAATAAAAAGCTGCGTTGACATAGAACACTAGAGTTACAACCTATTGTTTACTTTTTAAATCACGCTAAGTGTAGGATAGGATACACGTTAAGCCACCCCACAGGCTCTTCAGTAACAGTGAACAACTCCTCGAATGAATTTGTGGGTGGCCCTGAAAAGGGCCTTTTGCGACAGTGAAGGAAAGCGTTTGTTAGTAGCTTAACCGCCGAAGCCGTAGAGCGTGCGGCCCTGGCGCTTGAGCGCGTAGACCACGTCCATGGCGGTGACGGTCTTGCGCTTGGCGTGCTCCGTGTAGGTGACGGCGTCTCGGATCACGTTCTCCAGGAACACCTTCAGCACACCGCGGGTCTCCTCGTAGATGAGGCCGGAGATGCGCTTCACTCCTCCGCGCCGTGCCAGGCGGCGGATGGCGGGCTTGGTGATGCCCTGGATGTTATCGCGAAGGACTTTGCGGTGACGCTTAGCGCCGCCTTTGCCCAGGCCTTTACCTCCTTTACCACGTCCAGACATGGCTGTGAGAAAAGATGGAAGACCCTCACAAGCTTCCCTTTAAATAGGCCTTCTGCGGACCTGATTGAAAACTAGAGGCGTTAGGCGGGGTTTTCGAAACAGGCCCTTGAAAGGGGGTGGAGCAAACAGGATGAGTCATTGGAATCTGGATGTTTTCATTGGCTAGCAAGCCTCAGCTATTCTTTGCGTGCTGTGTCTCTTAAAGACCGGATTTAAATCCTGTTGAAAAACTTCATTTTTTGTCCCCCACCCCCCCTTTTCCTCCCACGCGAAAGAAAGGCGTATTGGGACCATTTCACAAAGCAGATATCCCCATTTCTCGTTTGCTTTTATTTCTATCTTGTTATTAAATTAGCTGATGGTTTCTTTCTTTACTCGGGTAAAATGTCCAAAACAGAGTGAGTTAAATATGCCAAAGATATCCCCTGGCAGTAAAGTTTAAGCTCGTTCCTGGCAGTTTTATTTGGAAAGACATAAACATTGAAAAGGCATCAATTGAAATTGAGCACCCTAACTGCAAACTTCACATTCTCTATCTCGAGTCAGAGACCTAATGACTCTACCCCCCCCCTTTTAAAATAATACTGTGAGAAAGTCTACAAAAGGATAAAGTTAGGTTATCGGTTATCCTCTACATGCTGTGATTCCAAGCCCTTATTAACCACAGCATGGCTCGCTCAGCTTAAGAAAAGTTTTGTAGAGCTGACAGTTACAGTACAGGGCTAATACTTGATTAAGGTCATTACAAAGCCTACAAGGTCCTGGTGAAGCTTGTGATAAGATTAGTGATGTCAAAACAAGGCTAATCCCCCCCTTTTAAAAAAAAGGCAGAAGAGCAAGTAGCAGTAGGTCTCAAGGTGAGTTTATTGTTGATTTTGGACTTCCACATATTAGTTTAACATTGATGTAGGAGAGATGGCTTGGAAGTTAAGAGCATTCGATACTCCCCCAGAGGGCGAAAATTTGGTTCCTAGCTCCTACAAGGTAGCTCACAACCATGCATAACTCTAGTTTCAGGAATTTGTTGCTCTTTTCTGATCTCAATGGGTCCCATGAACGCCGGCAAATTACTCACACAGAGAAAGTGACATATAAAATTAATATTATGGTTGTAACACTTTGCAAATAAAGCCTGCTGACAAAAAAATTAAAACATTTAATTTCTGTCTTTTGTTACATACACTCATCACAAACACTTTACACCAAAAGCCCCAGCTAAGTTTCAAAATATTTCTGATAAACTTCTAAGGCTATGGTTAGTTTTGAAAAGGTAAGCATATTTATTCCTTACTGCAGAAGACAAAAGAAGTCTGCTACCAGGTAGCGGTGGTAATTCCTTTTGAGGTTTGGCAAGAAATAGCAATAGTGTTCCACCATAGGTTTTCTTGGCTTGGAGGTAAGTACTGTAGTGTTTATGAGCTGAATTAATATTCCAGCACAGCCATTTTCTACCTACTAACTAGCAATTTCAAACAGCCAGTTAAGTAATCTCTGTTATTTTCATAATTGAAGTAAAAGTTAACAATGATAAAAATGTGTTCCTCATTGGATTCTTTGGAGGAATTAAGGCTGAGAACAGACTAGTATCTAGTAAATATTTAAATAAAATTACCTAAAATGTTATTTTTACAAAGAGATGGAGGAGTGGTAAATAGTTACCTGGCATGTGTTACTTTGGGTTTGATTCTCAACACAGAAAACTCTTCGACTTTAGAAAACACTCATTGCACACACACACACACACACACACACATGTTACTGGGATTGTGAATTCTTATTCAGGCAAATGGGGAGGAGGTAGAGAAGCTTTTCCCCGTAACACTAGTTTTCTTTTTCTCCACTTTGGGAGGTTAATAAGAAACAGCAGATCTGGACCATCAGAATATATGCTGGGAAGAGCATGGCCAGGTGATACCCCTAATATGTAAACAAACGCATTTATGAGGGCACCCCTGCTTTCTAAAAAGAAAAAAATGACACCCCAAGTACTGAAACATTGCATTGGTGTACTGTATGTTAAAGAGTAGAGTTAGTCACTAAAGAACAAACACGTTATGCTCCAAAATGATTTGAAATGTCAGGTGTGAGTCAGTCCACACATGTTTCATGCTTAAAGCTCTTCAGAACGGCTTGACAGCCATTATTAAATCAAAGTGTTTTTTAAAAAAGATGTTAGTTTAAAAGTAACATTATGGGAAAAAATGTCACCGGACCTGCAACATTCTTCTTTGAAATGTGTCGGAGCGGGGGTGGGGGAGTGCATTGGAGTACTGCTGAGAGACAGCAAAGAGCTGCCTCTCTTCTCTTCTTGCACCACTTAAGAGGAAAGGCTTCCAATGAGGACCTCCCAGCAGGCATGAGGAGCCTCACAGAGCTTCATATTCTACCATCTGCTCTTGGGGCACTTCAGAGAACTCAGCCTCGGCTTGGCGTATTAGCCTTTCCAACATCTAGTACAGAATTCTGTCTTCTATACATTTCATGTGCTTTCTCTTTTAAAATATCTTCTACACACAGAAAGACATACACACACACACACACACACACACACACACAGAGACACACATACACACACTTTGTTATTTGTTCTTTTAAGAAAGTTTCATGTAGCCCAGGCTGGCCTCCAGCTCACTGTGGAGCTGAGAATGAACTGAACTCTGATGCAGTTGCCTCCACCTCTCATGTGCTGGCGTTATGGGTGTGCCTAGCACACCTGGTGCTTTTCTGGACAAGAGTGGCCCCTTCTACCAGTTCCTACCAAATACTTTGCCTCTCTGCAGCCAACTGTGATATAATAAAGTGAGCCACCAGGTGTCACCCTTCTACCTACCACATTGTGTTACTGTTTAACCAGAAATGAGGAAAGAAGGGAGATTTGAAATGTAAGTCTTAATTCCTCCAATGGAGTCCCTAAAGTTTTATGAAAAAGTCAGAAGTGATACAAAACACACAAAAATGCAAGTGTATCGTTTGCCCAGTATAATTATTATACTATCACTTAGTTAACTGTAACATGAAGTGGAGGAAAGCCTGTGACATTCTGCTATGTACAGGGGATAGTCAGGCAGAATAAATCACAGTGTGCTTTCAGCGTGGCTTGTAGATTAACACCTGCTTACAGCTCAGATGATGATGCCCTATGGCAAAGGAAAACTGTCAATCTAGCTATCACAGTGCAGTAAAAATATTCTAAAAGACACAGATAATAAAGTACAAGTCTACAATCCCATTGCTAAGGAGGTGTAGGTCAAGGCAGGCCTGAGCTCCATAAGGAGCTTCATGCTCTCCTGGACTCTATGGTGTCCAACTTTAAAAACGTAGAAAACCAAGCAAAAAAAAAGTCAAAATTAGATGTGAAATGAGGCCTAAAATCAGCCATAGTCCTAAAATCAGCAATAGGCCTGACATACATGCATGCTAACACAAAGTCTTGGGTCTCTGTGGATAAACACTGAAACAGATGGCTATAAGCTATTGTAAACAGGCAGCTTTTGTGGAAATTTACCAGTCTGAATAGTCATAGACCTTGTAAATAGGTAGCCTTGGCAGACAATACCAACTTAGATAAGGACAAGTGAATCATAGGCAGAGTCATAGTGACCTGTCTCCTGAAACTTCACCCAGCCAGTACCCTGTTCTGAAAGATATCTGTACTCCCCCTGAACACCCACACTCCAGTGTCATCCCCTTCCCCCCGTCCTGCCTTTTTGTGTTTATAGCCCCTGTGTGAATAAGTAAAAATTACGATTTGATTTTAAAAAAAAGTGAAGCGAGTGTCCATAAAATGAAATGATTTAACTATAGTTATAAGATGGACCATAATATCAATTAACCTGTGTAGAACAAAATACAATGGTGCATGTGTTTATTAGTTGCACACACTTTGAGGGGAGTGTTACTGAGGCAGAATACAAGCTGCTAGTCAAGTTTGTCAATCATTGAGAAAATGATGGTGCTACCTTTATCCATTTTCAACAATGAATTAAAAATTTGATGTTTTTTCTTACCTTTCACAAGCAGTAAATAATACAAAGGTTAAAAAAAAGTTGATGTCTAGTTCAAATTAAGTGTTCATTAAAGAAATTGGAGCTATTGACCTGAGGCACTTGGTTTTCAAGATGGAATTCATGCTACAGTCATGCAGGCGAATGTGTGCTTTGGGGGAAGCGAGCTTGTGCCATCTGGGGGGAGACATGAGCACACACACATGTGCATACACATATATGAACACACATCCTCATGCAGACAGATGTGTATACATACACAAACATGATGCAAACACATGCTTGACTTTTTAACATTAGATGAATGTGTCTTCTGAAATCTAGTAATTTCTAGGTTGTCCAACATTGAATTTTAAAAATGTGTATAATTATCAATGAGTGGCAGAACCCCAGCAACTCCAAGATTTCTTCAATTCATTTGACAGCTTCTATCTTACTTCCTTAAGATTGACAGATTATTGGCTGCCAGGTTTAAGGTTCTTATTACATAGGCATCAGCTTCAAGGGTACCAGACAGATAGGCTAAGCTTTTTAACAGAACTAAATAAAAACAAACCAGATGCCAGAGGAAACAGGAGACTGATTGGGAAAGGAGTCACTACTGAGTCCCTGCTCTCTTCCTCTAACTTTGAAAAGATTTGTGAAAGCTGAGGCCTGGTGAGTGTTTGGCAGCTATTCCCCATCGTGTGGGTCAAACTCACTGAGAAAAAGGGCCAGGAGATAAGAAAAGGGCCATCTTCTCCTTTCCCCACTTATGCAGTTGGGTTGCACAGACAGTACATCTAAAAGCCAGGATGACATTTCTACAGCTATCTTTCTGTATGTCTGGCGAGCTGCAAGAGAGTTTTGACTTTTTGCATCTAAAGGGACATTGGTGCAGATAATAATTTCCACTTCATAGACTCATCAGGACATCTACTCATGCTTTATGTTTAGCAGGTGATCAGAGCAGAGTATATTATTGAGCACTTCCTCAGAACAAGTGCAAGCCACACTTCATTATGATAGTCATTCATGATTTCTATTTTCAGGACAAGGAGAGAAGGTACTTCACAGGCATCATGTCACAAATGTATATGATATTAACCTTTGAAAACATTACACCACCTTTGTGCAGATATGAACACATAGCCATCATTATATACACAAACATCTATATTTTCTCAGAGGGTGACTCCTCAAGTTGCACAGTTTGTAGCCTTTATGGCTTTATTGATGATCCATATAACACTCCAATGACAGAGAAGTCAGGGCTTGGTGACAAAGGAGTCACTAGATAACAGACAGAGAGGCTCAAAATACAGCTGAATGTGTCCTGGATTCTAGGATATGTAAGAAAAGTTCTGGCACAAGTATGTGTGTGCATCCCAGGATGAAGGTTCATAAGTTCTTCAGATGTGGAAATCAATCATGTATCCCCTCAAATTTAGAGGGTTTTTTAAAAATAGACATCCATAGTCTAGCTGGATGCAGGAAATGAAGGATGCCTCCAAGAGGCAGCTTAAGAATCATGAGACCAGTTCTGGAGAGGTTGCTACTGAAACAGTCACTCTTATTCAGGAACTGAACTTAACTGGAGAAAACACCTTAAGAAAGTGAACAGGGAAACCTAAGAGTAGAGTTCCCAGGTAGTTTCTGTATGTTAGGTCCAACTGTGTCCTAGAATGGAGCAAGTGTGACCCCTCCAAGTCTTTGGCTGAGTCTTCTCTCTTCCATGGTTCTGCAGGCTGCAGGTCACTCACACTCTGTTAAGACATAGTCACCCATGGTTCCTCCTGGGAAGACAAGAGACCCAGGGAGAGGCATTGCTGACCAGGCATCATCTTGTCCTATCCTTTCCCACCTCCTTCATCCCTGACCATGCAATTCAAGGACTCCACTGGATTTCAAAAATGATTACTCTGCTGAGGTTAATCGCTTGTATACTGTGTAAACACTGTCTTTGTATTACTCTAATGCTAATTTCTATACCAAGACTTGAGTACAGGCAGGACTTTGGTATTGTTACTTTTATGAAGCATCACCTGTCTCAGTGTTTTGTAACTGGATACCTTCTCATCGGTGTAATAAATGCTGAATAGCCTATAGCAAAGCAAGAGCTTCCAGGGAGAGATAGGAATTCTGGGAAAGAGTCAGAGGTGGGAGATTTGCCAGCCATACACAGAGGAAGAAACAGGGCCCAGTACTGGGGTAAGGTAAGGAGCCAGGTGGCAGGGGCAGGACAGAGCTGGGTGGTCAGATTGACTTAAATGAGTTAGTTGAGAGTTTGCCAAGCTAAGGCCAAGGTTTCATAATTACTAGAAAGTCTCTGTTATTACCTGGGCTGCTGGTGGGCCGAGACAGTCGGGCGGTAACCATCCGTATTAGTTATTTAAGGGCTTTCCTTGTCACCTAATTCACTTCCCCACAACCCATTCACTAAACACAGACATTGTTCCCTTTTGCTTTCGTGACTTCACCAGCTCCCCAGTAATCAGAACATAATGTTCCACAGGCCTACATCGGTTTGCTCTGTCTCCCTCTTGTTTTTGTTTTTCATGCTACAGATACCCAGAGAGGGGACAAAAGAATACATTGTGAGCGAGGGATATACAAAGTCAGGGACAAGGTCCACTAATACACTCTCCATTCAACATTGGTGTGCATGTGTGTGTGTGTGTGTGTGTGTGTGTGTCTGTATTCTAAGAGAGGGTCTCACAATGTAACCAACCCAGGTTGCCACTAACTCATGGCAATCCTTTTGCTGACATTAGGGTCACAGACCACCACACCAGTTTTCCATATCCTTTCTGGATATCAATGGAGCATTTCATCCAGTGACGTCCACATTCTCAGGGGTCTCCTTCTTTAGCTGCACTTACTTGTCATGAATTCTATTCCACACTAGATTTAGGTTCTGAGTCTCACCAAGTGGGGTTCTCAACCTGAAATCCCCATGCTCTACCTGAATTAGGAACTTCCTGTCTGGGAAAACCAAAACTAAACAAAACATCCCCAGAGATGGGCTGGCACTTTCAAAACAAGAAGCACAGTGAGGGCTTCCTATAGAAGTAACATTTTCTGCAGGAGTAGTGTGTCCCAGAGGAAGATGCCACGATACTTCATCCATGCTCCCACTCACCTGAAGCCTTCCTTCTCCTTAAGATTAGGAACAGAATTCCAACAAAGAAGATGGCACAAACCGTGATCCCACTGATGGTGCCAATAATCATGGCCCGAGACGGCGAGGGCTCTAAAAACAACACATGAAAATTCAAGTCCACGAGTGCCGTATCCCAGCCCAGAGCAGACCACTCCCTCACTGCGAAGGAGACCACTTCTACAAGAGATGATCTCTGCCCTGCATGCCCATCCTCACCCCAAGCAGCAGTGAGAGGCTGATCCAGGCCTGGGTGCTCCACTTGACAGGTGAACCTTGTCTCGTCTCCCGGGGCCACAGCCAAGGTCAGCCAGCCCTGATAGGTATCATCCCCATTAGGCAGGACATTCGCAGGGTTGACGTCCTTGGCATCCAGTGGCTGATTGTCCTTCAACCACCTCATAGTGATGTTCTGGGGGAAGAAGTTCAGAGCCTGACACCTTAGAGAGGTCCCGGAAGAGGCCCAGTGTCGAGTCACTTTCACCAAAGTTGGCACTTGAAGGGAGAGAGAAAGTACATGAGGAGGGCTGCTTTATCCTGAGCAGAAGGACAGGAATTTTCATTTTGCTTTTTGGGGAGAAAAAAAAAAGAGCACACCCTTCCCAAAAAAATTGGCTGCCAGAGATGCCATTTGGTATCCTGAAAATGGCTTTAAGATGACGTTACATGCTAATGAAATGCCACATTGGAGAACAGCCACTTTGGTCTGTTCTCCTCGTCAGCACTGTCTGCCCAGGTCCTCTGGCCAGGTCCTTGACATTTCCCTTCTAATTTTGTAGTTCATAGTTGTGTTATGCACCTCAATGTGAAGTGGAAAGTCCATCCCCAATAGTGGGTTCACACTTTGAAATCCAAGATTTGGGAAGCTGGGGCTGTGTTTTGTGGCTAGTTGGGCTTACATATGAGATCTAGACCAGCCTCAGCTACAGAGTGAGAGACTATCTAAAGAAGAAAACAGCAAACAGATAAACAACAAAACAAATGACATTGGCTAGATGTGGTGGTTTATGACTATAATCCTAGAAAACAAGGAAAGCTGAAGCAGGGGGATTTTGGGGAGTTTGAGTCCAGGCTGGGTTACATACTAAGTTAGACAGTCTGGGCTACAGAGTGAGACCTTGTCTAAAGAAAAAGAAAGAAAGAAAGAAAGAAAGAAAGAAAGAAAGAAAGAAAGAAAGAAAGAAAGATAGAAAGATAAAGGAAGGAAGAAAGAAAGAAAATGAAAGAAAGGAAAACAGAAAATTGAAATGATTAAAATGGAAATCTTAGTATTGAGAAAGTACTGTCCCCAAACTTTGGGGTGGCTGAATTCTTGACCTGGTACTCGAGAGTCCCCTCCACTTCCACTCTGGAGTTTGGGGCCTGGGCCTGGTTCCTCATACCTTGGTGTCCCACAATCCCTTTCCTCAGCTCCAGGAACTGTTTCAGCTGCTTAGGGCAGTCCTTCTCCAGGTAGTCTTTGTTCTGCTTGGCACGGATCTTGTGCTCTTCCCATTCCACCTTGGTGGCCCAGGCCCCTGGCTCAGCTGCACTCCAGTTCAGTGTCTTGGGACAGAATTCAAGGTGATCTTGCCCGTCATAGCCATATCTCCAGAAGCCACTGGTACTGTTGTCTTCATGCACCTCACAGCCTAGGATCACCTGCAGGATGTGGGACTCGGACACCACTCCCAACTTTGTGACTGGAAATGAAAAAGTTGGTTTCATCTTCATCATCCCCAAATATCAAATGATCTGGCGCATGCAACTATCTCCCTCTTGGTTTTTCCCCACCCCAACCCTAGGATTTCACTTCAAGTATGTGACAGGATATTTGAACCTGTTTCTGGTTTGTGTGGCTGAGCACACACCTTTAATCCCTCTGTCTGGAATACAGACATGCCAGAACAAGAAAGGTAAAGTTAGTTTATATAAGGAAGCATCCATGTTGTTTGAAAGTGATGTCTAATTGACAGGCAGACAAAATGACGAATCAGAGAGGTGAGGAGGATAAGATATGCCCAACTGTTGGAAGAAGAGAGAAGAGAGGGGAGAGACAGACAGTACAGGAAGGGGAGAGTACAGTGTAGGAATACAGTAGATATGAGAGTGAGAGTAGAGCAGCCTAGAGATGGAGAAGGAGGTAGTTTTACCAGAAGAGTTTTACAGGAGCAGATTGAAGAGAGAACAAGCTAGACATAAGTAAAGACAGAACAAATAAGGGAATGAGAAGAAGCCAGAAGAAAACATTGCCAGAGTTAGTGTGAGGTCAAACAGAGCCTCTGAAGAGCCTGAGAGAAAAGCCAGATTGAATAACCAGCTGGGAGAGGAATTTGAGCCAGAACATCTGAGTTGAACCAGCCAGAGTTCAGAAAGAGCTAGAAAAGTTGAGCTTATTAAGCAGTAAGTCTCAGAGGCTGAGAACATTCTAGGTCTAGATTAGATTGTGAGGAGGCTAGAAGCTTCTCTGACTAGACTTAGGTTAGCAGACAGAGGCAGAAAGCCTCCTAGACATCAGTTACATCAAGAGAATAAAAGTTACCTTTACAAAGCTATATCCCCAAGGTAGGGGAATAGTGCTATGCTTGAGTACCTCAGGAAAGTGACTCTCCTCTTCACATACCCTTACTGTGGTTATAGTTGCCCATGATGGTCCAGAAGTCCACTATGAACATGTAATCCCACCCTTTCAGGCTCTGACTCAGCTTCAGCCACAGCGGGCTTGAGGTCTGCTCCAAGATCCATGGGGCCCTGGGCTCAGCACGGCGACTCTCATGATTATAGGACACAAAGAGTTGGTCATCCACATAGCCCATAGCCTCAAACAAAGGCAGCCCGAGGTCTGGTTCTGAGGCACCCATGAAGAGATATCGTAGAGAATGGGAACCTGGGGAAGTCAGCAAGCATTCAGAATGGGCAGCCAGCAGGATCAGGATGCAGAAGTTCCACAGCCCCAGGTTATCTCCTCCTGTTACCAGAGAGTGAGACCTCACTGTGGAATGACACAGTTCTCCTCTTCCCTGCACAGCCCTGGCTGTTCTGGCCTTTTGCTCTTATTCTACTCACCTTCTTGATGCTCTCTACTTGAGTGGATAGGTTACCCCACATCCCTGACCCCAGACCCAGACTCTGGAAACTCTTTGGGTTTCTCAAGCTATGAAGGCTGAGCTAGGAGTTGGTGTTGAATCCATTAAGATGAAAGTCCTAAGGAGTTGGAGGTACTGGGTTTTCTCCACTTCTGTCTGTGAACATTTTCACGTGCAGATGTTGGCTAAAAAAATGCTGATGAGTGTCCTGATTCCTAACTCAGGACAACCTGTCAGAAAACAGAGGGCTTCCAGGAAAAGGAACTGACAGCAGCTCTCAGCACAGGTGAGTTGCAGGCCAGCCTGAACTACATAGGGAGACACCCCACCCCAGAGTTTCTGGAAAAAAAAAAAAAAGATCAGATTTAAGTTTATGTTCTTTGCAACTTGAGGAAAGATCTAAGCTAGTTAACTGGCAATAACTACTGCTTCCCAGTGCATAGTTAGTCAAAAAGAATCACAAATCCTAGAGTTACTAAAGTGTGTAAAGCAGCACTTTGGCATCCTTTAAAAAAGGCCTGTTAATCCTTTTTAATTTGCAAATCAGCAAAGCCCTGCTGAACAAGGTCCTGTAGAGCAGTGATCTACCCTTGGGGTCACATATATCAGATACCCTGCAGATCAAATATTTATATTATTATTGATAAAAGCAAAATTACAATAGCAACAAAAATAAGTTTATGGTTGGGGTCACTACTCCATGAGAAACTGTATTAAAGGGTGGCAACATTAGGAAGGTTGAGAACCACTGGGTGAGAACCAGGTGCTCAGAAGGTGATTCTGTCAGAGGGCACTATCCTCTCACCCACAGTGAGTGAAAGGGTTGGAAGTCTGGTGCTCAGCCTGCCTTCCGGATCTCATCAGACTCCTGCCTGCTGGACTCTCCTTTCTTAACCTATCTTATCCTTTTCCAAGGCTGAAGACACAAAGATATTGTCCCAAACCTGAAGTTCCCTTGGATTACAGGAATATCATCAAAGCCTCAGGACAGGAATCACCCTGTTTTTCCTCAATACCCCCATCAGAACAAAGCAATTATCTATGAGGTCTAGGCAGCACACCAGGGCAGAAGAAATTGTTACATTGTGCCCTAACAACAAACAGATGAACAATTTATGGACTACTACAGGATCCAGGGCTGTCTATCCAGAGGAATCCTTTCTTTTCTCTTTAAATCTAAATGTCATGGCAGGAACCTGGAGATGGACTCTTTTGCTGGGTCACTTCATCTTCCCAGTATGGCTACACTGAATAGAACTGTTTCGTTATTTTTGGACTTCTTAATTAGAACACTGTTACCAACCACAAGGGTTGCGGGAGTCCTGGCCTTTTGCCCCAAAATCTTTGGTTACAATATTGCATCCATTTGAAATAAAAATGACATTTCTAGATGAAAGAACAACTGTCAAGAGTGAGGAAAGGTCTAACCCCCCCGACCCGACCGCCACTCCTGAGGCTCCTAGTGACCTCTACTTTATCTAAAAAAAAAAAAAAAAAAATCACAGTAGGGTGCGACCCAGCATCCCTAGAGCTAACAAGGAAAACATTCAAAACCCTTTCCCAGTACCCTGAAGAGAAAATGCCAAAGGGCGACGTTGGTCACTCTTGGGGAGAAATTTCAGATCCCAGATCAGTTAGGAAGGTAGGACACAGTCCACAATAAAAACACTAAAACAGAAATTGGAGACCTAGACCTCAGGCTCAGCTAAGCCAACGTGGCTCCTCACACGGCTGCCTAGACTGGTGACACCCTGACAGAACAGGCGCAGACATGCCCCTACGCTGCTAGCTGTGTGACAGGTGTTCCCTCTGGGGGTCTGTATGCAGAGAGCTGGAAGGGGGGATCATAAAGGGAGGCGTTTGCATTCCCAAGGGAGAAACTCCAGGCGCCAAGGAAGTCACTTTCGGTTTTGCGTCCTACACCCCCCTTTTTCTCCCACACTCACGCGGTGGTCGTGCCTGCGGGGCCATGGACCACAGCAGCAACAACAGCAGCCGCACAGGGAGCCCAGCTGATAGGCTCATGTCCCAGCTGAGTCCACCGGTCTTCACCTGGAAACGTGGAAGATCCAAGAAGTTACCCTGTAGCCATTGCTTAGGTTTCAAATCTCTCAGACAAAACTTCCTGGCACGCTAGATCCCTTTCCGGGCCATTGGTGGAAAGAAACAAGTAGCAGTGGCTCAAGTCTGTGTCCCCAGCACTGGGGAGGCTGAGGCTGAGAGATTGCTGTGAATTCAAGTCCATTTTAGGCTACATAGTGAATCACAGGACAGCTTGGGCTACAGATCGAGACTGAAAATAAACAAACAAACAGACAGACAAACAAACAAACCCTAAAATTAAAAAGAACAAGAGAATATCCAGAACTTGAAATCTGTATACTGAAGCCAAAAGTGCTTGCTTGTGCAACAGTCAGTGACCCAGCACCCCAAATGCCCCAGTCCCCATCCCTTAAATCACTATGGATGTTGTTAATTGCGAAAACTTGTCACAAATTTGAACTCTAAATTTCAACATTTCCACACTTATGCAAATTCTAACTTAGGCGTTTCAATCGTGTTAACACATTTGATTCATATTTATTTAAAGTCTTTTAAATATCTAACAAATTTAGTAAGTGGTGCTTTTCTAGGAATGCCACTTGGCAATTCGATAAGAAAAGCAAATTGGGAAAAGAAGGCCTCTTAGCTGCATAAGGATAGTTCAAATAAGATGGAAAAAAATGGGTACTTTGGATTTGGTTATGTTTTCTTCTTTTTCTTTCTTTCTTTCTTTTTTTTTTGGCAATGTGATTCATGAATCTAATATGTAAAATTCAGCGGGTATATATTCATTGAAGTTAGTAGCCATTACCAATCAATTTGAGAAGAGTTATCTTTTTATTACATCACTGGATTTTAGCCATCACCTCTCAAAGTACTACATCATCTCTGCCCCAATCCCCAAGCTGAACAATCATCAATCCATTTTTCTTTGATTCTGACATGCTCTAGAAATAGAATGCATACTGCCTGTAGCTGTTGTTTGTGTGTCTGTGTGCACGTGTGTCTGTGTGTGCACGTGAGAGAGATTTCTGTGGTTTAGCATAATGTTATTATATATCTTTGTCCTGATTGATCATAATATCAACTCTACATTTTCTCCACTCCAGTGTGTTCACTTGTGAGCTGGTCCCATTTTCTACTTTGGCAAGTAACATTTTCATGAACACTGGAATATATTTTGACACTGTCTTATGATCTTATTGTTCCTACGTGTACATCCATGAGTAGAGATGGTGAAGTAACCATTAAACCTTTTAATGAGTTGGTAGACTGTTTCTAGCTTACCTGTAGACATCATTTCACCTTACCATCAGCAGAGTACGAGAGCTCTGATTTCTCTACATCCTTCACTGTCCATCTTTATAACTTTAGCTAACTCACTGCGTAGGAAATGACACCACAGAACTTGATTTCATTTCCTTGAGAACCAGTGATGTAGAATACCATTTTAATTATTGGCACTTTGGAAATCTTTGGAGAAATGTCCTTTCAGATTTTTGTCCATTTGGGAGGGGTGGGGATTGGGTTATTTGTCACTTGTGTCATCAAAAGGTGTTTCTCAATATTATTTGTAACAATGAGTTCGGAGAGACTACTAGTCATCAATGCATGTCACTGTGTCCTGTAAAGTCACTTTCTAGCTTGTCTGAATTTTGATTCAGGTGAGGATTTACATCCTTTGTGATGCTGCAATGGTAATCTGTCTAGCTGCTGTAAATGTTTGTACATTTTGCTTGTTAAATTCCTACAGTGCCTTCTTCTTGTTATCATCTGCCACTCAAGCTTAGCACCTCAAGAACATGAACAAGTACTGGGAACATTATGTCAGCAATAGACATATATCCCATGGGAAAAATATTTGTTTCCAGGTATCTCTTAAAATCCTAAATGACCACCAGAGGTCCTGTTAATATGTCCACCTATGATGGCATGAAGTACAAAGATAAATAATAGGTATTCACACATATTTGACTTCTCCTCAGTATATGAATATGTCCCTAACCTCTCTCACATATAGATGTATTTATACATCCTTCCTCCACAGCTCCTCAGCTACCTAACCTCCCTCTCTGTATTTGTATGTATATACTAGCTGCTCCCACTACTCACCCAGAAAACATGCGACTGTACCTCACACCCACTGGAAGGAAATAGGGGAGTGAAGCAAAGTTACAAAATCCAACCTGTTGCATAATTTGAAATGCCAAAAACACAGAAATGTACGTATTTTATACATATAGAATGTATGTATTTTACATAATGTAAAATAGAGATGGAGAAAAGATTTTTAAAATCACACACACACATTTTTTTCATTGTGTGAGAGTTATATATGCGGGCACACTTATAAAAATCAAAGGATAACTTGTAGAAGTTGGTTCTTTTCTTCCAGTATGTGGGTCCCAGAGATCGAACTCAGGTTGATAGTCTTGCCAGTATCTTTACTTGCTGAGTGATCTCACCAGTCAGGAATGAAGTTTTTAACATCAAAATTAGTATTTCCATTCAATGAAAGATACCATGGATAGAGTTTTATAGCTAACAAAGTATCGGAGACACAATAAATTGAAACATACAAAATGACTAGTAACTAGATTATAAAAAGTATTTCCTCAGATGAAGAAACTTCAGGCAGAAAGTCAACAGCAGAACTTGATGAAAGACATGAACATAAAATGGATATACTAGAGAACCCAAGACACATGGTAATCAACGAAATGTAAAGTCATATTTCATTTTTGCATTGGCAAGTTGGAAAGTTGGGTAATGCCCAGCATTGGTGAAGATAAAGACCTAGGGATCCTTATGCACTAATGAGGGTAGTGCAGGTGGTAGAATCCACCCCATTTCTCATATGTAACCATAAAGCTCAGCAAGAGGTGTGAGCAGATTGCCTTATGTCACTGAATTCTGTGTTATATGGAATTAGAAACAATGCAAGTCAGTTAATGCATTTAAGAAACCTCAGTGAGGATGACAAAGTGTGCTGATGCTGCATTAAGGAATAAAAACACAGATTTTTTTTCCCTATTGAATTACTTTGGCCAAGAATGGGCCCAAATGTGAATTTTCTTCTTGTCTCCCTATCTCTTACAGCTGTCTGTAGTCAATGGTTATTAGCCTATCTGTTGTTAGTTGTGTCTGTCTGATCTGTCCCTGGCACCTTTCTGGTGTGTGTGCGCGTGCGTGTGTGTGTGTGTGTGTGTGTGTGTGCGTGTGTGTGTGTGTGTGTGTGAGAGAGAGAGAGAGAGAGAGAGGTCTGTGCCTGTGCCTAGCAAGAAACTTACCTCTGTATTTATTGGAGTTCAGAAAATGGTACCTGAGATAAGCTAAGGATTATTTTCAGAGATCTTTAGAAGAAATCTCCAAAAGTTACTTTCCTGACAATGACTCAGACTAGTACTGAAAACCACAGAGATGTTATAAACCTGTATTCATATATTGCTTTCAACACTTATGAAATATTTGGTTTAAGGTTTCTGTCAAACTGTAAATGATAACACACACACACAATCACACAATTCTGGAAAGGAGTATATAATCTAAGATTAAATCAATGTATTTAGCTTAGGTTGCAAAAGTTAATTACATGGGAAATGAAGGTATATTAAGGCTAGTCCCATTGTTCTCTTAAAGGAAGTTTAAATAAAATAAATACCGTAGGGCAGGAGGTTAAGTACATAGGTTCATCCTCTTTGAAGATAAAAGGAACTTTCATAAAAATGTGTCACTTCAACAATGTATTAAATGGCCATATTCACCTGGAAAGCCAGTAAGACATGACTTCAGTAAATTGAAGATCTATTCATTCAAGCCAAACATTATGTGCTTTTATGTACCCTATCACTCAGAAAAACAATCTATGGAATTCATTGAACCTTTTCCTGGAAGGGTGGATGAAGGCTGACAGAGGGAGACAAAGGGAATGTGCTGACAGGTGGAACATACACACAGCCCGTTCACTGATGGTGTTCCTGGCAGGAATTGGTGGGTGGGTCTGGAAGATCAAAAACATTCTGCAATCCACTTGCTGAACATAGTAAATGGCTGCAGTGAGCTTTTCCTCCTTAAAGGGGATTGGAGCTATGAGCCTGGGAACTGTGTACTGGCTTGGGAAACCAGAAACAGTCCGCAGAGAGAAAGCTGAGCTGCCTCTTTTCTATCATGGTGATGCAATGTTAATGAAAGGTCCTCTTACATCCCAAGAGACTGGAACTGTTTCTGGACCTCACAGCCAGACTTAATAACACATCTTGAGGTTGCTAGCCTACAATGTTTGTTTAACTTGCCTTTAAGAGAACAATGTAACAAACAGCCTTACTTGCCTTGGATTTCCCATGTAATCAACTTTTACAACCTAAGCTAATGCATAGCTGCAATCTTAAATTATGTACTCTTCCATAGACCTGACCCAAGAATAATGTGTTGAGGGGTAGTCACCAGAGAAGACTGCTTGGACATGCTTTTAAGCCAATAGAAAGTCTTTTTCAGCCTGCTGACGACTATACTGGGATCCCAGTTTAGCATTGAGTTACTTTTACAGTGAGCTTTTAAACACACAGAGAAGAAAACATGTTCTGGGTTGATCTACTGTAGTTAACAAGAACAGTTCACCAGAAGCAGAACTCCAGAAGCCAAAAAGCAAGGTTATAGAACATTTAGGAACGTTCCCAGGACTATGGGCTTTGATGGATTAGGTCTTTGTTTTCATTTTGGCTGTGGGTGCTGCCAAGTGCGTGCTGAGTTTTACAGCCTGGATGGTCCTTCTATCATGGAGTCAGTTATGCTAAGGTCTGGGCTCCTGTTATATAATATGTGTGTATTATAATAATCATTTGTGGGAAATAGCAAATAGGCTGGCTCAAAGTGGTCTTAAAAAATGAATGTTCACCATGAATGTTGAATGAAGCACACAGATATTGCTTAATAATCAGTGACTTTTGTCATGCTGTTTGCAACTGGTTCAGTTGGGAACCATTTGGAGCTAGTATATCTGTTAAAGATTCTTATAAGTTATCTCATTCCCTTCCCTTGTAATACTTTTGGAGCTGTTCAATAAAAGCAAGAACTAAGCCCCTAATTAGAGAAAAAGTCACAGACGCAGAGACACATATAGAGACAGATTCACAAGACAACCTTCAGGAAGGCACAGAATCAGACTCCTACAAGAGACAGGTAGGACAAAAGCCACAGGGAGCGTGACATAGAGAATTCCAATCTGGGCTTGCTCTTGGTTAAATGACACCAAGTGACAATGCTTTGATTTCTTTACTTAATGTGACACTGATACATTACTGTGACACTGAGTTTGTCATCCATGCATTAAAATACAGCCTCTCCTAATTGATTACACTGATGCTCTCAAAAAACAAAACCTGCCTGCTATAGTAAGTCTGCTTACAGCTCTGAAGGGTTCCATAAAGACTGAACTGCTCATCAGGAGCACACTTGTGATATATTTCCACACTCACCAGCATTGTTGCTTTCTGGGACCTTCCTCCTATTTCTTTGCATAGTTGAATATCCTAGAGACACCTGGTCAGTCAACTGTAGCACACTCAACTCCAACACCGAATAGAAGGTAAGGAAACTAGCCTTCACTAGGATTCCAGCTATATTTACCTGGTTTTCCCTTGAGGATGACCACATTCACCCAACACTTATATGTTTCATCTCCAGTGAGCTACTCTTTCTGTGGATCTAGTCAAGGCCTTCCTCCCTTGCCTGTCATCATAGAAACAAGGGAAGAATCACAGGTTTCTATGCCACAGGGTACCATACTCCAAGAAGTCTGATTGTGAGACACTGAGAGAGGCCGGTTCTTTCGGGGACAGATTCTTACCGGAATGTACTCCTACAGTGTCCTTTCCTTTGTTTTCTGCTGAAACTTCCTTCTGCGAGCTGATCATGCTGTGGAGTTTGAATGAGAATAGTCCTTCATAGGCTCTGGCATTTGGACACTTAGTTCCCTGTTGATGGCACTACGTGGGGAGCTGACACAGTCATGCTGGAGGAAGTACATGGCCGAGGGTGGGTGTTGAGAATTTATAACCTCAAGCAACTTCCAGTTATCTCGCCTCAAAATTAAACTTGAGGTCATCACGTAGGCACACAGGGAGAAGGAAGCTGCCTCAAACCAGGAGCTTATCTGTTACTGGAACCAGACTAACCGACCAGAGAGTAGTCGGGAATACTCTTAAAGGAGATAAGAGAAGCATTAAACAACTACAAATAAGAATAGATACCCTGGTCTGTAAAAGAAACACTAGCCAAGTTCCATGAAGAGGGAGAGGGACAGCTTATCTCAGGCAAGGTGATGCATAACTGAAATCATAACATGTGTCTGGCTCTGACTCTCGACCTCGTGAATGGGAAACACCAAAATGACTTACTGTCTTTTGTTTTGTTTTTTTGTTTTTTTTCCGTGGCAGGGTTTCTCTGTATAGCCCTGGCTGTCCTGGAACTCACTCTGTAGACCAGGCTGTCCTCGAACTCAGAAATCTACCTACCTCTGCCTCCCAAGTGCTGGGATTAAAGGTGTGTGCCACCACCGCCCGGCTATGACTTACTTTCTCACGTTGACATTTTGGTCAGGAAGTAGGTGTCCTTTCTGAGTTGAAATATGAATCCAATCCACTGGTGAGTATTAAATTAAATTAAATTAAATTAAATTAAATTAAATTAAATTAAATTAAATGTCATTGAAGTTCCTATCCAATGTTCTTGTGATTTTGGTCAGGAGGTCATCAGAGTTATCAGGGTCAGGGCCTAGACACTGGAAACCCTAATATGCTAGAGCATTCCCAGCTGAGCAATTAAAAAACAAAACAAGAAATAGAAAGAAGCAGAAGGGAATTTATTCATCAGGACCCTATTAAAAAGACTCCATTTAGTCTGTTTTTGTGGTACTGACATGAAATTTAGGAATAAGCAGAAGACAAGGCATACACATAACTAGGCATTCCTGTCCAGGGTGTGGTCCTGCTCTCTTTGGCTACAGTCTCCTGGCAAGGTGGCCTAACAACTTGGCATCTTGTATGAAATCTCTTCCTGGGAGATAAGTTCCTCCTGTGGCTGGCACAAGGCTTCTGCCTTTTCCTTTCTCAGGATAAGACTCTGGGAGAGTCCAATTCCTTGAGCCAACAGGGGACCTCAGTGTCTCTTGAGTCTTCATTCCTCCATTAAGATCACAAGGGGTTAGTGGGCCTTTCTTTGCCCCATGCTTCTAGGATGATCCCTGCTCTGACAGAATCAGGTCCCAGCCACCAACGGACTGTGTGTCTATGAGCCCTAGTGAGGTTCTAATGGAGGTGAGACTGGGGTAGAGGTGAGGAGGAGGCTGGAATTGGTCCTGGTGAGTCAGGAGATGGCTACTTTGTTACAGGAAAGGCTTCTTCCCAGTTGGCTTGTGCTTTTGAAGATAGCACTTAGACACCATTGACAAAGGCATGGTGCTGTGCCTAACCTTTTTAAACTCTGCAATTCCATTTTGACTTTAGGAATTGGTTAGCAGTGGAATGACCCAGGTTCTAACAGGACTTAGTCCCACACTACATAACCTGATTTCCAGACTCTTGTCATTGTCATCCCCTTTGAAGTTGAAACCAGGTCTTGGGTTCAGACTCCATCTTAGAGAACCTGACCTAAGGTTGAACTTGAATTAACTAACAAGCCAGCACAGTTTCCAGGTTACTTGCCAACAGGTTGATGCCTGGCACTAGTTTCTAGGTTACAAGCCTGCCCCTGGCATTCCACTTCCTAACAACTACCAATCATGAGGAATGCAGAAGTTATGTTTGTGGTTTGGCTCCCAGCACCAGCTAATTATGTTAAAGGGCAACACAATCCCATAATGCACCCAATCAAATGTGTGCCAGGCTAACCCCCCACCCCCCGCTTACTTTCTATAAAACCTTGTCTAGCTGAGAGCTCCGGGCTTCACTCCCCCATTTTGCTGTGTCAGAGATAGAGTTTGGTGTGGCCCAAGTTTGAGCTTATAAAGACCTTAATGTGATTGCAGTAGAATCAGCTCCATGGTGGTCTTTTGGGGTTCATGAAACAGGCGCAACAAAGTCACAACTCAGAACCTATGTAAGCTATAAAACACTGATGTTCCAAAATGTTTTTTTTTTTTCTGCTCATTGACAATAGAAAATGAATTTGAAATCACTGTCAGGAAGTCTCTCTCATACACACTTCCTGGTTTCTTTCAGAGCTCAGAAACAACTCTCCCTCCTCCCCAAAGCAGACATTACTTGAGATCTGTAAAATTCCTGCACTCCAACCCCTTCCCTCTGACCCACTTACTCAAGACAAGGCCAATTCCCTCTAATTTCACCTCCCTCCTCGTTTTCCCTATTTCCTTTAGAGACTCTGGCCCTATTCTGGTTACAGGCTTCTTCTGTAGTGTATTCTTCAGTCTGTGCACACAGACATAAAAAAAAAAAAGAGGGAAAAGAGTTCAGGACTTTTGTTAATGAGTACTGTGCTATTTATTATACAGTTTACAAGGGAGAGAAGGCACTTTGCAGAAGGGCAAACAATAGCTACTGTGAAAACAAAGCTGCAGAAGAGATTTATCAGCCTCAAGCCTGGAGGGTCTTTGAAGTGCTGTAGCAATTCTGGGGTTCTGAATACTCATCATGTGCACACTCATCTGTGTCAGATCCAATGTAAGCATGTTGCTGAGATCCAAGTCAAGGCAGCAGCTCCATCTTGGAGAGATCTGGCAAACCAGGCATAATACTTTCCCCACATAAAATATGAAAAAAATTTGTAATGTAGGAGAATAGGAAATTCATTATCTGGTACAGCCATTGAGGCAGAACTCTCAGCCCTGTCCTGAGGGTTACTGACAAGAGCTTTAACTTTAAATAGTGGGGGAATTGGGCAGGAGATAATTCTTTGTCACACTGTGGTCTAGCAGATCACTACTTGAAGTCTGGTTTTACAGGGCCTCAGAAGTTATTGTGCCCACTATAAAGTGACTACTTGTGTTTAGGAGATCAACTTTAGTTTTTAGCATCGGTGTCTTAGTCACTATTCTATCGCTGTGCAGAGCCCCAGTGGCCTGTTTTCCTTACTCGTTGGGCACCTACAGGCCGAAGGAAAAGTCAGAGTTTTTCAGTATAGCTACTAAGTTCTTGTTACATGCACATATCTGGAGACCCCTTCTTCCTCCACGACCCAACTTTCTGGGATCTCTGAAGTAAAATTAGTTCGCAAGCAGTCAGTTGTATTATAAACCAATCGAAATCTATGAAGCTCACTAAGGCTCATTTGTTAAGCAAAAATAAACAACAGTCATTTCATAGGATATTTAAAAGTAGACTTCAATACTTCATTAATATGAGTAAAATGTAATAATATTTAAATATTCATAGGTATTTAAAACTAGAAAAGCTGGTCTAAAATGATACAGTGTCAGGGTCTTGATTGGGTCCATTTTCTCTTCCAGTTACATTTAGAATTAAAAAGCAAGCAAAAGTGTTGAGTGTAAGAGCAGAGACTTCTCAAACACTGCAGACAGCAGCAGAGTCAGCCATTCACTGAGGGTGAGGAAAGAAATACATTTGGAACTGACACAGAGCCAAAGACCCTCTACAAAGCAGAAGGGTACTCATGAGCCAAACAGTCCAGTCTCTCTCTCTCTCTCTCTCTCTCTCTCTCTCTCTCTCTCCCTACCTACCTCCCTCCCTCCATCCC
>NW_021604708.1:3041886-3106326 GCF_004785775.1 Grammomys surdaster | reverse complement strand
GTTTTCCCACTCTCTTCAAATCTGTCTCACTTAAAAAAAAAAAACAACACTCTCTCTCTCTCTCTCTCTCTCTCTCTCTCTCTCTCCCTACCTACCTCCCTCCCTCCCTCCCTCCCCCCATCCTTGAGGAGTTTTCTCCTAATTTAGGGTGAGATAGCTTGAAGAAAGGTAGGATGGTTGATCTGCTTACAACTATTGTGTAACATGTCCTGATCGGGCCAGAAAGTTGTTGAGCCAAACCATCAGCAAAGGCTTACCAGAGAGAGAAAGGCCTGCCAAGCTATTGTTTTTAGCTACCATGCATTTGTCTCAGGTCAGGAGGGTGAGGAAGAAGCTGTCACCTTAGAAATTTGCTACCTTTATTACCTAGCTATGACCACTCTCCTTGTCTGTCTAAGTATCAGGGGATCTGTCTAATCCTAATCTCTCAAAATAATATATGAAGCCATCAGCACAGTGCCTGGTACCCCACTCAGGACAACTGTGGCTCATTACAACTAAATACCCTGATATACTGCTACTTCTCCTATCAAATACTTATCCTTATTTCTTCTTCTAGAATTGGAGATTAATCCAGAGGCCGTGAATGTGCTAGACAAGAACTCAGCTGCTCCTCTACACCATTTCTTCATTTTTATTTTGACAAGGGTCTTGCTAAGTTGCTCAGGTGGCTTGGGACTTGTTCTGTAACCCAGACAGGCTTTGAAATTGCAACTCTACTGCCTTAGTGTCTTGAAGAGCAGGGATGACAGGCCTGTGTCCCCAGGACTGGCTGATGGTATTGTTTACAAGAGGTTGTCTGCTTTCCATCAGGAAATAATCCAGTATTCTCTTATAGATGGCATAGATTGTGGTTATCTTGATAAAATAAATAACAAAAAGGAATAAGCATATTTAGCTCCAGAAGGTGTTTGTGTTCCCAGGTTAATTCTGCACTCTCCCTTATGACACAGTTAAAGTGACTTTTCCACGAAACAACCATTTCCTCTTTTGGTGTCTACTCTAAACTAACAGGCATAAAATATAACCAGTCTTGTACTGGAACCCAAGGTGCTATACAGGAAGTTAGCTGTCTTACATAACAGCTGTTTGAAGAAGCGACATAATTCTTCTGAAATGAAGTTCTTGGGAGGGGGGGCTCCTCCCTCTTAAGAACTCTGAATCATATGTGGCGGCTAACACCTGCAGTCCCAATATTTGGGAAGCTGAAGTTTGAAGCCATCCTGACTGAAATAATTCTAGGCCGGCTTTGGCTACAAAACAAGATGCTGCACTGCCTGCTGGGAAGTACCATGGTCCACTTCCAAGCCTCGGAAGTTCAGCAGCTGCTACACAACAAGTTCGTGGTCATATTGGGGGACTCCACCCAAAGAGCTGTGTATAAGGACCTGGTGCTCCTGCCGTAGAAAGACACACAGCTCATCACAGCTTCTCAGTTAAAAGCCAAGGCGAGAGAAGCTTGGCAGCCGTGCCAGTATTGGGTGGGTGCTGACCCTGGCCTGACAAGGACCACCTACCTGGCCTGGATCTGACCATTGGGGTGGGTGTGGGTGGGTGGGGAGAGCTGAGCTTTGAACAGGATCAGCTGGTGGGTGATTGGGAGCCAGCTGGGATTGCTGCACAATGGAACACAGTACCTAGAGGCCCGCCAGTTCTGCTCTGGTTCTGGCCACCACCTTGTGCGCTTCTATTTCTTCACCTGTGTTTACTCTTAGTACCTTGAAGACGTCTTGGAGGAGCTGTCATATGGACCTGCCCCTGAGCTAGTGATCTTCACAGACATGGTCGCTGCTCAATGGAGAGGTACAGGGAGAACTTGAAACCAGTGTTTGTACGAATGAACCAGGTTTTGACAGACTCTTGTCTGCTGGTGTGGAACTTGGCAATGCCTTTTGGGGAAACGTGTCATTGGGGGTTTCTTTCTGCCAGGCTCCAGGCCCTGGCTGTCTCTCTGCTACAGGATGTGAACTTCTACAGTGTTACACTAATTGGGAACCACTGTTTTGACGTCCTAGATCTCCACTTCCACTTCTACCGTGTTGTACATCACCATCACCAAGATAGTGTCCATTGAGACCAGCATACACACAGCTACCTCTCACACTTCTGACTCATGTGCCTGGGCTGTGAAGCTTCCCAAACATGGCTGTTTCCCAGACCCATGGATTGAGGACTGGCCAGAGATGGATTTTTTTTCCCAGGGAAGCCATAAGCAGCCCCCAGACTTCAGAGAGAAGCTGTTTTTGCCCCTGCTCCCCCCTTTCCATTTGCCTCCCCTCATGCCTTTTCCTTACCCACTTCAACCGTCACCACCTCCCTTGTTCTCACCCCAGCCCTTTATCCAAGGCCTTTATCCAAGGCAAGTCCATTCCACCCTATGAATTCAAATACAATGCAATGAAGGACTTCTCAATGCCAGCATGTGGCCCTGGAACGAACTTTGTGCCTGGCTCCCTGCCACCATCAGCCTCTGGCCCTGTCTCCTATGGTCAACACGGGGCCCCAGTGGTCCACCGAGGCAAACCATATTGTGTTCTGAACAATCTCTACTATGTACCAAGGATTGGGGACTCATGCAGGCATCAACTGAGACATCCAGACAGACTGATCCACACATATAAACAGGACAGACGGGACATGCCCATTTGGGAATATGGCCTAGGTAGGTAAGATCTTAGGTTGGAGCTAGAGATGCCAATGGCCCTAGAGGGTCTGCCTGATAATCTAGCTGTTGGGTCTCAGTGTTGTTGTCCATTGCTGATATCAATAAAAGCACGGAAGGACCAAAAACAGTTTTGATGCCATCCTGAATGAATTAAATAATTCTAGGCCAGCTTTAGCTACAAAATGAATGTCACAAAGAAAGAAAGGAAGGAAGAAAGAAAGAAAAAAAGTAAGTAAGTAATGGCTGTTGTAGTTTTCTCTCTGACAGAAGGCTCAGTTTCAAAGACAAACAAACAATAAAAACCAAAATATTCAGAGTGGAATTCTTGATTCAGCCTCAGCTTCTTACCCTGTCATAGTTATAGGTCGTCAGTCTTGTCATTCTCTCTATGTGGAAGGGTTTTAAATCTGCTGAGTAATAGTGTCCAAGTGAATGATTAGCCAGCTGACGCTTGAACCTGGAATTTCATGTAGGGTCTGCCAGTACAAACACCCACAATTGCAAAAGCCTAGTCTGAGGAAAGAAGCAAGCTGCAGGG
Source organism: Grammomys surdaster (assembly GCF_004785775.1). Lineage (NCBI taxonomy): Eukaryota > Metazoa > Chordata > Mammalia > Rodentia > Muridae > Grammomys > Grammomys surdaster. Next base: position 3,103,123 of record NW_021604708.1, on the reverse strand, counting down.
GGAACCAGTTCTCTGTTGCTCTCTTCAGGAGCTCTCCTCCCCCTGGGCAACTTCAACCAAAACCCTTAGTGTTCAACTCAGTGTCTAAAACTATTTAAAATTATTAGTTAGCAATGTGAGATGGATTGGGTTTTGTTTTTGTATATGTTTTAAAAAATGTATTCTTAGCTGGACTCCTGAGTTCTGAGGTTGACAGGGATCATGCCTGGCTTGAATGTTTTCTTTTGTTTTCTCTCCCCTACACTCATGTTTTACATAATTTGTGTTGTTTCTTTCAGCAATGACAAAATAGACATGGAGTACCCATTCAGCTGGACTTTCATATGTCAATGCTTTAGTGCAGCCTGCTTTTCTTGAGTGTTGGGAATATGACTCAGGCAGGGGATGTGTGTTGCCATCAGGTGCTGGGCTAATCTTGAGCCCACTGTACAGTTATGAACCCATGATGGAGACATTTACTATCACGATTATTCATAGACCTTAATTATGAATCTTATAATTTTCTCACTATAAGACAACATCTGCTCTTGCCCTATGATCACCAGTAGGGGGTCAGGGCTGAGGTGTAGTTCTAGATCCTTCTTAGAGACACTCCTGAGATGGAGCCAGGATGCACCACCAAAAGGAATTTCCACAGAAATTGGAAGCAGAGTTAAAATTTAACTAAAAGATTATTTCAACACATGTTTATGTACTGTTAGCAGATAGAGACATGTAGGAAGATAGTTACACCAACTGTACATATAGGATTCTCAACACAGTAGTGCTGAAGTGACTTTACAGTGGTCACGTATATGACTTTAGTGACTGTGGTTAAGTGGGTGCTCAGGGACTTAATGAGATCATAGGGCAACTCCGGATTTGTGTACATAATTCAACATATTGGGTGGGATTATAGTTGATAAGGTAAGACCTTGGAGTACAAAGATTACACAAGTTTTTTTTTTTAACTATAAATAAAGTTTATATTCTTTGTTAGCTTCTAAGAGAGTTTCAGGCTCATAAACAGGCAAGGCCTATTGGAAGGTCATATGTATTCAAGCTTTGAACATGGCTCATTGCTTACTTGAAACAACTCGCTATAAAAGGAATAGTGTCTCTACATAGGCAACCTTCGCAGCAAATATTGCTATTGAGCTGCAATTGTTGACTTTTAGCTCTCAGACTTCAACTAGACATGCAGTGAGGGACTGCTTTGCCTTGTGTATCCCTTCAACTGCCGCTCTTTCTGTTTCCCCTGTTTTGCAGAGCAGAATCTTGTGAGCCTACTCACTGTGGCCATTTTACTTAAAAAACAAACAACTCTCAAAACAACAACAAAGAACTGATTTAATAACTTAAATCAAGACTCTATTACTAAACTCTGCCACCGTATAAAGTGATCATTGTTCCTGGTCATTCCACTGTGTGCTCTTTCTCACAGGCAGTATCGCTTATCTTTTTTGAGGAAAGCTCCATTCTCCAGTTCCTACAGGAGAATGGACTGCCTGGCTTGCTCTGTCAGTCCCTAAGGCCCGCGGTTTCTAGGCTCATTGTGGTTACTGATGTACTCATTGTAGAGAATGAGCCAACATGGATTCTCTAGTCACTTAAATAAAAGAGTCCAGTTCACTTAATTTCTTCTTCCCATGTTTCCTGCCACTGGAGAGACTGCATATCATGAGTTTCCAGTTCGTCATAATGATTATCTGACAAACGGTGTTAATATTTTCTGAAAGGGATAGAAAAATATGAACCTAGCCAAAGATTAATGCTTATCTAGGTCAAGTGAAATTTGAACGGCGTCTAAGGTAGCATTCTTGTTTTGGACTGCCATCTAGTGTCTATGAAGGCAAACAGCATCACATGTTGTAAATGGCTGTGATTTCTAGAAGATACAAACTTCACACTTACATGTATGTATTCGCAGGGGTGAAACTATCCAAAACTAAATAGAGTAGTAAGTAGCTAATTAGTAGGGATGTGTTTTTGCTTTGTGTCATTTATATATAGAAATTTGAAAGTCTTATCTTGTTCAAGCTTGGTTCGACTGATGATCTATCTCATTATGTAGTCTAAACTGTTCTTCAACTTTGGAGAATCCTCTTACCTTAGTCTCCACAGACTGGGATTACAGATGTGAGCAATCACACTTAGAACTAACTCCTATCTATCTATCTATCTATCTGTCTATCTATCTATCATCTATGTTTTGAGAAAATCTCCATTTATGTATTGACTGGCCTGGATTCTCTATGTAGAGCATGTTGGCCTAGAACTCACAGAGATCTGGCTGTCTCTGTTTCCTGAGTGCTGGCATTAAAGAGATATGGCACCTTTTCCTTTGCTGAAGAGTTAAGGCTGGGATTGTAGTGATAGCACTTGGTAGGATGCTGTTTGCTGGGATGATCATGGTGCTGGAAAGGCCTCTTTTGACTAGTACTCATTTAGCTGTTTATGAGTCTTAATGACACTCACATCAGCACACTCAGGGGTGGGCACTAGTTTGTATGCAGGTGTTTATGTACAATATTGTAAGTTAATTTTTATTTTTTGTATGTTCATCTGAAATATGTTATACATCATAAGTATGCATTGATTCACAAATCCCATAACAACCTATAAAACATGTGGTTTATTATTATTGGCATCTTTCAAATGATGAAACTGAAGCTTGGGCGGGTTAATTAACTCATCCAAGGGTAAGCAGCTGGAAAACAGCAAAGCTGAATTTAAGTCAGATAATCCATCTATGAGCCAGGGTAGACTGGCCCTTGAGTAATATACAATGTTGCTTTGTTTTGTAAAATTATACAGAAAACACAACTATTTGTATTAGTCATGAAAAGTATACTTCATATATTTGACTGATATAAATCTTAGGTCAGTTAACTTGATAAGAGTTTGGTCACATCAGAAGTTCTGTTTAATGCAAGCAGATTGAGCTTAATGTGGGAGTACATGCAGGGTGTGAAACATCATGGTCTTTCTTATAAATTAACCAGTTATACCCCCTTGTCATCAAAGGTATGACCTGCCTGCAATGGAGAAGGCAGGGACAGAGTGATTGTGTGAGGGTCTTCATAGGCTTGTAAAGTGGACATGGAATGGGGTTCTGGTTCTGTTGGGACAGACCCTTATGTGGAGAATCATAGACTTGCATTATTTACTCATCTACTGGTCTTCCAATGCATAACCACATTTGTTTACTCTTGTGCAAACACACACGTGTGTTCGAGAGCATGTGTGCACACACGTATACACACACACACACACCACTTTTTCCCATCTGTGATGGTTCAGCACCATCTCCTCTTCTTAGAGTAACACCTGGGTTCTTGGGCCTTTGGGACGAACCTGAGAAATACAAGTAATCAGAAAGAAGGAAACAGCTGGTTGGACTTTGTCTAGTCTCATCCATCTGTCAGACTTGTCTTCTAAGCAAGGAAGGGACAACCTTTCTCAGAATCATGCCCACAGCAGAGCGTTCTCACACCTTAAGGGTCTAGTGGGAGTAACTGTTTAACGAGCAGTGGCTACGTGAGCACACCCCACAGCTTGAAGGGGAACACTCATTACTTAATCCTCATGATCTTCCAAGTGTAAGTTGGTGCTTAGGATCTGGGCATCATCTCTAGCATACGAATGGAGGAAGTGGAATTAAAACCAAGCCTGCTTGCTTCGAAGCTATGTCTCTCCATCACTGGCATCACCAGTAAATTGTAATCTCCACCCCCACACAACCTTACATCTTTTGGATCCATGTGGTATGACCTTTTGAATGGGATAAAGCATAAGAACTTCCCATCTGATGTTACGTGGTTTCTTTCTATATGAGATAGAAATTTGTAGTGTAGAATATATAGCTTACATATGAATAGCATATAAGCGCATTAAATTAAGTTTATATCTTAAACGATTATTAAACAAATCATGGTTATCAATTATCAGATTACTTAATTTAATATCTAGCTTCAATACCTAAAATGGTCCATACAACAGTTTTAGTATCTTAACAGATTTTCAGAGGGCTTACTAGATTGTTGGAGTAGAAAGGGCTTGATATTTAAGAGCGTGAGGATTCCTGTTCTAAGCTATTCTCCTTGTTTGTTTCTTTTTGAGACAGGTTTCACACAGCTCAGGTTGGCCTTGAACTCTGTATAGAATTTCTAACCCTCCTGCCTCTCTATCCCCTCGGCTTAAGCAGTTCTCTTATCTTACAATTTCACAGCTGCATTAGTAATTACTTAAGGAAAAGGTTTGGTCCATACATTGACCTCTGACTGTTCTTTTTCTTTCAGACTTTTATTTTCCTATCAAGAGTGTTTGCCCTGAAATGCTTATCTGTGTCTGTCCTAGCCGGCACTTGGCCTTTAGAGGAGCTGAGAATCTCCTCGCCTTGGACGATTGCTGTTTATGTTCACTGCATATATATATATATGCAGTTACAAAACAACCATGTGCAAGATGATCAAGGTGATTATCTAGCTTATGTCTTCCTTTTGTGCCTTCATTGTAAGGTTAGACTAAGGAGGTATAAAAAGTGTATATTGTCAAGACTATCAAATTTATATCTTTGGAAGGTGAGTTTAGTGTTTTGAAACTGTTTTAAAGTCGTTTGAAAATAAGTAGGGGGTGTGGGGGGGAGCTGTATCCCAGGGCTCTGGTGGCAATTCCAAAGTGTCCGGGGACAGTTTTACAATGTGTCTCTTTTTGTAATTCTCTATTTGCTTTACGTCCTTTCTTTATGCTGCTATGGTGTATGTCGGGTTCCTCATTGCATCTGAGGGTGAACTAGGTCATAAAAGTGCAAGAGATCTTGGCCCTTCATGAACTCAGGTATCAATGGGGGAAACATTGTAGCAAAGGCTTGATCTTGTACTGGTGGACATCTGCCTGGAGAGACTGAGAAAATAAGAGAACCACTGCTTAAGATTATTTGTAGAAACTATTTGTGAGACTGAAGTGAGACAACAGACTAGAAGGCAATAAACCCCCTGACATCACTTGTGTGTTTTTTTATTTGTGCTGCCAACATTGTCTGTCTCACAATGGACCAGTTATCATTCATCATTTTGAGGCAGGCATTGCTAATAATGTGGTTGTGGCTTTTAGCATCATACCTTGATGAGTTAGGGAAACACAGGTTTCAATTACTCCAAGTTGGAATCTATATTAACCTTGAAAAGCTGCTCCAGCCAACCCCACTCTGATATGCTGGAGGGAGGAAATGGAAAAGAAAAGGTGGAAGCCCCATCCCTTAAACTTGTCCTAAACACTCTCACCCTCCTATGAGTGTATCTTGCTGTTAAACTTTTCTGTCTCCAGCTTCTTCTGCACATTCTCTACATATTTAATTCCACCCACCATGGCAACACAGCCTGAAGACATGGCATGACAAAACCTTATCTTCCTGCAATCTTCATCATACAAACAAATATGAGACCACATGACATCATCACAATGTTTCATCAGTGCTCTCATTTCACTGGTGTCTATCCAGTGATATTGCATCTAAAGGTCATATCCTTAATCTAACCTTTTGCTTGGAGCACATATGAATAGAAGTTTTCTTGCCCACAATCTTATTCAACTCACTTTAAAAATTTCAGACTCCATTGGACACTTATTAACTCTCAGGTTCCTTTAAAGTTCCACATTTTATAGTTTTCATTTTAAAGGGTGACATCTGAAGATTCTGATTGGATGCCCTTAGGACAGTCTGACTAATCAAACATCAGCATATAATTTTTGAACTATTAAATATGACTCATACATAAATACTATATGTGGTAAGTTCATATATATGTCGAAGAATGATGGAACTCATAAGTGAGTAAGCAAGCTGGATAACAATTTAGTTCAAAGAAGAATATAGGAAGATAAAGTGTGTATTTACTCGGAGAACGAAAGAGTGCTCAATGAATGCTGAAAAATTAGAGATATAATTTATTATTATTGTATAATACAAATATAACTTTCATGGTTATCTTTTTCTATTGCAAGCAACTAATTTGCATCTATACCAGGCAATCTTTATTAATTAATTGCATTTAAAAAGCTATGATTTGATTGATTTGGCATCATAAGACTCAAATTAAAAATTCCAGGATTTAGAAATGATTCGAGAATTTACAGTGACGGGAAAGTGAGGAAATTGAAGAGCTAGAACATACACAGCTGTTTTCCTGGGGGAGACGGACAACTATCAGATGTGGAGGGATTCATGCGTTTCCCACGTAATCACAGCAAGGTGACATGTTCTCATTTTTTTTACTACAGCATATTGGTATGTTGAAGGTGCTTCCGTTGTGGACTGTCAATAATGCCTTGCAATTCTCATTTCAAAGTCCACACAGGAAGGCAACTCTTAAAGTGGTTCTACTGCTAGCAATTCATCCATCCCTAATCCCATTAGGCTGTTAATTCCCAGAGAACACAAGCCTAGGAGATGCTGTTTGCAAGTGCTAAACTAATGTTATTACATGAAACCACAGGACCATTCTCAGTCTTAGAAAACATGCTTTGTTTCACAAACATCCCTGAACTCAATTTGTATAAACTTGTAACTTTACCACACGTTAATGCTGACAACTTCACCACATGTTTTTATGTAGACATATACTTGAACAGAGATTTCTGATAAAAATTAGGGGAACTTCCTTTGCCTCATGTATTAATTATACTGGCAGAGAGTTTATCTTGCATTTTCTCTAACAATGAAATCACGTTGTAGTTATTGGAGCCAAAGGCTGAAATATGAAGCTGAAAAACCTTAAGCTAACAAAGCAAAGTTGACCCGAATACAGATGCCATATTCAGAGGAACTGAGAAGTGACATAGAGCTGTCCACTATAGATGGCTCGATAATTTGTACTTACCTTGTCTCATCTTATTGTTAAAATTTGCTACATTTCCTATTTCAAATATTTAGCTTGGTCAAATCTATGTCGAATGTAACCTTTAGTAAAGCCAGTGACTTTACTGACATCTGCACCTTATAGTCTCCAAGTTTAGAAGGTTCTCCTGTGCTAAGTCAAACTATTTTCTAGATTAGAATTTCCATGCGGTGAAATTTGTACCTGCACTGTTGCAAAATAAGCCAGTGTTGTTGCTTTAAAAACAGATCTTTCATAGACTCTAATTGCCATTTGGGGGAAAGGAGGGCTCATACAGACTTTTGGAGTTTCTTTCTTTTCTTATTATGTCTATTCTTCAGAGTTAGACCCCTACCTTGCAAAACTCAGAGGGGAACCAGGAGCTTTAAAAATACAGCCCAATGTTTCCCTTCATAGAAGAGAAAAAGGTGCCCCGCCCCCACCAATGAAACGCATTTTAAAGTCAGTGTCTTTAAATCAGCTATTTAAATCCTAAGACCCCCACCACATGGTACACCCCCAAGGCCTATGAACCCCCTTTTAACTTGCCCCAAGTGTTTTATACTGGAAATCCCAGTCGTAGCCCATGGTTGTGGTGGGTCTGTACTCAGAAGTCACCAAGGACTTGTGTTACTTCCTTTGTGAAGAAACAGAATAATCGTGAAAATTTAGGCGGAAATTGTTTCATTTTTGTACCTAAATTAAGAGAAGCATGTGCTCTATAATCCCTGAGAAAAAGAACTTTCAAGGGCAAAGGAGCGACCAGGTAATTTAGAAGAAAAACAGAAAGTGGTCTCTATCTACCCCGGACTTCCTTTGGAGTTGGGGGAATTAGGGACTCCTAGGCGCGCTGTCTTTAGGGATGAAGAAAAAATAAACATATATTCTGAAGCCCGAGGCTTCTCGGATCCTTTACCGACCAAACTCGAGAGATTTGGTGCAAGATATTTTAATATTTTCTCCTTTTTGTGAAGTGTAACAAACACAAGTTGGGCGCAGAGCGGCTGCTCAGAGCTTGCCAGCTAGGCAGGCCGCCGGAGCACCAATCAGCGCGCGCCTGCGCTCTATATATACAGCGGCCGGGCCCGCGCTACTCCATCTGCGTTTTGCCATTAGTTCCTGACTTTCAGAGACTCATCATGTCGGAGACTGCTCCTGCTGCCCCCGCCGCCGCGCCCCCTGCGGAGAAGGCGCCTGCGAAGAAGAAGGCTGCCAAGAAACCCTCGGGGGTGCGCCGCAAGGCGTCGGGCCCCCCGGTGTCCGAGCTGATCACCAAGGCTGTGGCCGCCTCCAAGGAGCGCAATGGCGTGTCCCTGGCCGCGCTCAAGAAGGCGCTGGCGGCCGTGGGATACGATGTGGAGAAGAACAACAGCCGCATCAAGCTCGGTCTGAAGAGCCTGGTGAGCAAGGGCATTCTGGTGCAGACCAAGGGCACCGGCGCCTCCGGCTCCTTCAAACTCAACAAGAAGGCAGCTTCCGGTGAGGCTAAGCCCAAGACCAAGAAGGCAGGCGCGGCCAAGGCTAAGAAGCCTGCGAGCGCAGCCAAGAAGCCCAAGAAGGCGACCGGTGCCGCCACACCCAAAAAAGCGGCCAAGAAGACCCCGAAGAAGGCGAAGAAGCCGGCGGCGGCTGCCGTGACCAAGAAAGTGGCCAAGAGCCCAAAGAAAGCGAAGGTCACCAAGGCCAAAAAGGTCAAGAGCGCTTCTAAGGCCGTAAAGCCGAAGGCTGCCAAGCCTAAGGTTGCGAAGACCAAGAAGGTTGCAGCCAAGAAGAAGTAGGCGGTCTCCTTAACAATCCAAAAGGCTCTTTTCAGAGCCACCACTCCCACTTAAGAGCTGTGACATTTGTATAACTTAGCAAGGTTGCGTGGGACTCAACCCAGGCAGCGCTCGGCGGGATGGGTGGGGTTGTCGATCCCACCTAGAGTTGTTTGTGCCGGGCGGCTCAGGAAGTGCTATGTGCGAGTGCACCCTCCCACAGCTGTCAACAGAAAGCAATCCTTGGCGCTAGTGCGTATTGGACTACAATGTGATTTGAAAGTTCCGCCTAGATTGTGGGTTGGCTTACTCCGGCCCAGGACTTTAGTCCTTGGATTGATTGGGCGCCATCCCGAAGTTTGCGCTTCCTGCGTGGAGAAACGCATCCGGGACTTGTAGATGGCTTCTGGGTTTATCCTGTTGGTGTTAGCCCTGAAATATGGGAGGAGGTAGGATGCTGGCGCTAACTTGCCTTCCTTAATAAAAAGAGGGATAACTGCCGGAACGATTAGCCTGCTCAGATAAGTTGGACTGAGGACTGAAACGGTTGTTTCTGGTACTTTTGGTTTGTTTGCTACAGCAATGGAGTGGTGGATTGAACTGCGTCACAACCTGGGTCAGCCATTTTTTTTTTTAAGTTCATTACTATTACCGATTATTTTACTTGTTTTGCCTTATTTTGATACGGGATAGTTGTAGATTAACATTGCCTCGGGTTTCCGAGGCGCTTACGTTATACGTGTGTCATCACTAAAGATAGACTTCACATAAATACTGACGTTTATTGGTAATGCTTTGAACAGTCCAAAATGTTAATAAATTTGCTCTGTTGAAGGTCTGTTTCTAATAAAAGCTTTTAGTTTTCACCCACTGTTGGATTCTTTCACACCGGCAGTCTTTCTATTAGATAGGGAGATTGAGATTGCTGATTTATAGAAGCCTGGATCATATTTCTGGTGTTCCCTATAGTGAGTGATGTGAAGCGTGCCTTTTGGAGACCTAAAACAAAAATTTGCTTAGCGGATCCAGTGATTATTTCAGTGTCCTAAGTATTTAACCTGGGAAAGCCAGGAGATCAGAAAAGGAAGTCTCCCGTTTTCTTACAGTGTTTTGAGTCCTCAGTTAAAATAAATAGCTATTTTAGTACAAAGCAAAATAAATAGATCCATCTTCCCAACTCCATGCCCTCAGTACCACCTGTGAACTCTGTCGATTCTTCCCAGTTTTTATTTCATGTTTGACATAGACTAAATTCCTTGAATAACCTTAACCTCAAGTTTCTTTCTGTTGGTCTTTTTGGTAGTTTCTGTTCAAAGGTAAATTAGACTAATTCAATGCTATCTTCAATGTGGAGGGTACTTGATACATAGCAAGGATTCAAATATTGTTTGGTTAACTGATAGCTTATAATAACTTAAATGGGAGATAAGAACGAATTCTCACAACTTTTTTGTTATTTTTGTTGCTGTCAGACCACCCCAGCCTCCAGCCCCCACCCCATTTCCAAGATAGGATTTCTCTGTATAGTCATGGCTGTCCTGGAAGACTAAGTTGACGTTAAATCTTCAACACCTCTTCTCAAACTCTTTCAAGGCATTCCTTCTATATTTTAATAGTTAATTCGTTGTTAAGGGGACTGAACGTGCTAGCAGTTGTTCTACCACTGAAATGTGTCCCTGACACACTTGTTTCTACTTTTTATTTTGTGAAAAGGTCTCATCCTCTCCCAGTATGGTCTGAAACTTGTGACCTCCCTGCCTCAGCCTCCAGTAGCTGGGATTTCATGTCCTTGCCACTACAGCCAGCTACTGTCATTTCCTTTGACATTTACGTATGTATTTGAAGATATTGTCTAGTGTCCCATCACTCAGAGAAAAGCTTCTTGGTATTTTTATTGAGATTGTGTTAAAGCAAATTTGTGGAGCTAGCCATTTTCTTATGTAAAAAAAAAAAAGCATGTTTTTCTTTCTGATCTTTAAATTTTCTCCAAATATGTCCCAATATTTTTACCCTAGAAACATCTTTATTGTTGTTGGCAATAATACTCTATGAAATATGATTCCTTTAAGAACATCCCACAAAGTGGACAATAAAACCACTTAGTTATTGAAGCAATCTCTGCACAAATGAATTAAGAATTTTAGAACAGATCTGTCCATTGATACGTAAGGTGAGAACATACGTAACTTTAAAATCTAAAAGCAGTATTTATATAAAAAAGAAACAGGTGAAATCCATTTTAAATCCACTACATCCAAAATATTGTCTTTCAATGTGAAATGAATATAAAATGAGTAATAGTCTATATTTTTGTCTCTTATATTACATCTTTGTGTTACATGTATTTTGTACTTGTGCATCTCAGTCCAGAATATATGCTGTTTCTAATGTTCAGTTAGCTACCTGTGGGTATGGAGACAATATAGGTAAACACCACTTTAGAATGACCTCAGACCTTTCTTTCCTCTACATCTTTGTTTATGATGAGTGTTTGAAAATGTGTTTTGTTAATAAGTCATATACTGAAAATCTCTGTGAGTTCTTGGTGAGCCTGGTCTAATGAGTTCTAAACTACGTAGGGCTACTAGTTGAGACCCTGAATCAAAAATAAATTAATTAAAAATTAAAAGATGGAACTGAGTTATAGAAGAAGTGGTCACCTGATGTCAGGTGACTGGAGCTTGTCTTCTAAGCCACCAGAAAGGAGACCAAGAAGAGTAAGGAGTGTAGAACTGAGCAAACTTGCAGGGAAGGGGATAGATAAAAGTTGGGCAGAACTATATTTTCTCATCTCCCTCATCTGAGTTTCTCATTTCCTCCTGGAGCCTTGTGAAATGAACTGTTGTCACTGGAAATACCTCATTAACCAGAATTGCATCACACTGTAGCTACCAGGAGACTTACTTGTGATGTTAAATATAGCACAGGGTGTGGTGCCATATTTGTAAACCCAACACTTAGGAAGGTCAAGTAGGAGGATCCTGGGTTGTAGACCACAACTGAACGATGGAGCAGATGTTGTCAGAAAAACCAAAACCTGTTGAACGTGGTGGCCTTTAATTCCAGCACTCTGCAGAAGGACCCCAGGGTATCTCTGAGAGTTCAAGGTCAGCCTGGTGTACGTAGTAAGTTCCAATGCAGCCAGTGCTATGTAGAGAGATTGTCAAAACAAGACACAACAAAAACAACAAACACAAGCAACAACAACCAAAAACAAAATAACTAACCACCTAGCCAACAAACATGTTACTTCAAATAAAACCACAAATAGTCTTTAAGACTGAGAACATGGGCATGTAGCTCAGTGGTAGACTGTTGGTCTGTCATGAGAGATGCCTTGAGTTACATCACCAGTAAATACTTAACTATAGCCATAACAATAATAAAATGATAATAATAACAAAGCTTGAAGAAATGACACTATTCAAACTATCCTCTACAGTCCACCTTCAGATATTTTCAATTCTCCACATTTATTAGATTTCAGCACTCCAAGAGTTAGACATGTAAAGAATCATTCCAAGAAAAAATCATTGATTTTCTAGTTTCCATTCAGTGCTTCTTTGGGTTTCAATTTATTTGATTTGGATATTTAAAATTTATCTGAATATAGGAAATGTTGCATAAACATTTAGGTTTTTTACTGTTTGTTTTGGGGTTTTTTTTGTTGGTTTGTTTTTTGTTTTTTTTTTTATACTTCCCCTTCACTTTGGTACTAGAGGCGCCACTAAGGGCCTTGTGCATGCCAGGCAAATGATCTCCCATTGAGCTTTATCTTCAGTCTCCATCTGTACTTTTATATCAAATATTTTCTTAATTATTTGAGAGCTAAAAATTATAGCCCACCCACAGTCTTTAGATGCAACATTACATTTCCTCACTTTTTAAATTTTAAGTTCTTTACTTTTTCCCCTTCCCCTCACAACACAAATGTTCCAATAGGTGACTGACTGCTCAGACCAATAGATGTCATTAATCTGGAGCCTAAAAATTGATCTGCTTAAGACAAATTCTTTTCTCAGCTTGATTATGTGTATGAAATTTTCAGCAAGGATTCTCCCTCCACTCTTGAGTAACTCATGACCCATGAACTGATAAAGGTAAGAAGGGAAGAAAAGAAAAAAAAATACATTCATATTTTATAAGTCCAGAGTTCACTGAACAGACTAGAACTCAAAGATAGACTGAGAACTTAGAATGAACTATGGTAGCCCAGGAAAGTGGGGTTCAAGCTTCAAAAGATGACACCATTGGTGAAAACTAGTCTGAGACAGAAGTTCAAACCACGTTGACAGCCTTGTTCTCTGAGTAAGAAAGGCCTCATGTCACTGCTGTCTTGACATCCAGAGTGGATTGCTCCTTTTCCAAGTATAAGAATAGAGATTCTTCCATAAGGAGAATTTATTCTGATTTTAGGTTAGAGAACCTCATGCCAACACAGCACTGAGGTGACATTCTTTTTTCTTTACAAGACTGTATCCTTCCTCACATGGCTTTCTTTGTGTTTGAAATCCCAGCTAGAGATGCACAGAAGCCAGATTAGCAGGATTACCATTAGAAGCATTTGGAAGAGAGCAGGGATTCAGGGCTGGTGGTAGTACCACTTACTGAGAGCTAGTATTTCATGTGCATTATCTTGTAGAAGCCAAGCATTTATTTCCTAACACAGTCTTGGCATAGCACATTGAGGGGTGTGCTATTATTTCTCGAATTTTAGAGACTAAGAATGGAGGCTTGGCAATATCAAGGATTCATTTAGTTAGTTGCTGATCTATAAATCACTATCCTATCTTCTATACAGTAATAATTTTCCACAAAACTATATGATCATATATTTAATTAAAATTTTCTAACTAAAAACCAAAAAGAAACAACTGAAACCTATCTTAATGCTGTCAACCATGATAAACAAGTACAATTTCAGTAAATAATATGAAACTATTCTGTTAATTTTTTTCTCATGTATTGTCTTTGTAATCTGGAATATACTTTACACTTGCAGTACAATTTGGACTATACTAGCTAAATTTAAAATGCTTGTCAGCCATGCAGTTCTCATATTAATAGTGTAAGGAAAAACAAAAATACATGCTCTGGGGTAGTATCTAGCTGTTTCTAAGGAAACAATAATTCTGATGTGGTCCTGAAGTTTAGAGAGAATCCTTAATGTCTGATACCTTACTGCCTCCCACTACCCATAACTCCTCATACCAGCACTGACAGAGTTTTTAGGGTCTAATGAAGGCCAGCCTTTCACAGATTCTCCTGCCTATCTTGGCACAGCCTTATACCGGAAACACAATCACCTTTGAAGAAGATGAAGACAAAAAAATTATGTTTGATTATCCATTTTGGTACAAACCTGTTTATCAGGAGACTAATTGTATTTGTTTGTTGTGGGACTGGCTGGAAATATTTGCTAGTAGTTAACATCTCAAAATCCCTTAATGGGGAACATTGCTTTGAAATCTAGTAAAAATTCTAATAATTCAGTTTAAGCACCATCTCTTTCCCTCTCCCCCTCCTTTTTTTTTTTTTGGGAAACAAGATGCTACTTTGTTGCCCAAGCGGACCCGTAACTCACTATATTGGGACACCCATGCCTCAAATACTTTATTATCTTGCTTCAACCTCCTGATGAGGTTAAGTAATACTTCGCTCATGTGATTCACACCAGACTTGTCTGATGGGGTCTCTCTCTAATGATTTCCAGTTTTAATTTTTACTTTCTTCTTTAAGGACCTCTTTGTTTCTAGGAAGATGTAGTTCAATACTGAGTGAATCTATAAAGTGTTCTAAAATTATACCAGGAATTTCACCTGAGGCTCACATGTTCAAATTGCTTACAACTGACTATATTGACCACCACATGCTTTCTCCTTCCTTTTTTTTCTAAATAATGGCAGCCTCAGTCAAAGTATCATAGAAAAAAGCTATGCCCCAGGGCCAGAGTCCAGAGATTCGGAATGGGGATGAGCTTGTGTGAAAGTGAATGAATATAAATGGAATAGTTTCGGGTAGGGGGGGTGGGGTGGAGGGGCCGTGTAGGATTTGAAGGAGCCAAAGCTTAGAGGCAGGTTTACTTGGAAGTTAATGAAAGCCGGATCTCCCAACTTCTAAGGCCCTGGATGGAGCTCTAGGCCTCTTGTCATCTAGGCTTGTTGTCATCCTTGTTCTAAGTTGTGAATGTAACTTTAGTATGTACTGTCAATCTCCTTGTGTTTTGTGTCATTTCTTTGGTTTATCACCTTCACGCCAGATAATGGTGGCTCATACTTTTAGTCCCAACACTCAAGACTCAGAGGCAGGAAGATTTTTGAGCCCAGCTTGGGCTACAGATCAAGTTCCAGGACAGCCAGCGCCATAAAGAGAAGCCGTGGCTGGAAAAACAAAAAAGAAAAACGAACAATCAAGTAACAACAACCAACAACCCTTGTGTGATTCTGTTAGAATGGTGATGGGAATATTTGGAATTTGTTGGTAAATATCTAGTTATATTTATTTTGGGTTTAGTTAAGTCATCTACAGGCCTAACTATATATTAATTCTTGCCAGCATTTCTCTTGAGAGAGGCTCAAGGCCACAGGCTCACCTCGATTTCTGGCACAGTGTTAAGATACCACCTGATGACACACATTTTTAGTTATTAGCTCCAAGCATGGATGTAGTGGAGGAAAAAAAAAAATCTGAAAGAGCTAGAAGCTAAACTAAGATTTTAATTTACATGGAAGAAATGATAATCTTTTAAACATGACTCCAAACGTTTAAAATGGACACTCTTACAGTTATCAGGAAAATAAGTTCAATCTTACTAAAAAGTTAATTATTTTACCTGTTAGAATGAGTTAAAAGGAAGGTTACAAAAAAGTGTTGAAATTAAAGTGATCCTTACCTTATGGTTTACCATGCGTCTAACTTCAGTTTTCCTGATTCATAGGACACCTAATGTAAACAACTAGCTTCTGTTGAAACATAGAACTATATACACAACTGGCATACTAAAATCATAACCACAACTACTTACTAGAATAAAACCGCGAAATAGGGTACAGCAACTTTAGATGAAATTTTAGGTGGCTCTTAAAAGAGCCTTTTTTGAGACAGAAAGCATAAAAACATTACGCCCTCTCTCCCCGGATGCGGCGGGCCAGCTGGATGTCCTTGGGCATGATGGTGACACGCTTGGCGTGGATGGCGCACAGGTTGGTGTCCTCAAACAGACCCACAAGGTAGGCCTCGCTCGCCTCCTGCAGGGCCATCACCGCAGAGCTCTGGAAGCGCAGGTCGGTCTTGAAGTCCTGCGCGATCTCGCGCACCAGGCGCTGGAACGGCAGCTTGCGGATCAGCAGCTCGGTCGACTTCTGGTAGCGCCGGATCTCGCGCAGCGCCACGGTGCCGGGGCGGTAGCGGTGGGGCTTCTTCACGCCGCCGGTGGCCGGGGCGCTCTTGCGGGCGGCCTTAGTGGCCAGCTGCTTCCGCGGGGCCTTGCCGCCGGTGGACTTACGAGCGGTCTGCTTTGTACGAGCCATAGCTAAATAGGTAGTGACTGAACACTTTGGAACATGGAAACAGTGCGCGCAGAACTACTATTTATAGTATACAAAAAATAGTGATTGGATGAAAATACTGGTCATCTGTGACGTTTAAGACTTTCATTGGTTTATATTTTAGAACTGCAGTTGCTGGTTCTCTGTGGCTAAGGTAGTCTGCTGCCACACTTTTTTTGTATATGTGTGTGTACGTTTTAAATAAAATAAAATTCCAGTGACTGTCCTCTTCTACAGCACTTCTGCCTCCCAACACATTGGAGCTTGGACTTGGTGCTATTGAAGAATAGAGAACAATCTTGATGTCTCGAGTATTGAAATGTAGAATGTTACTTTTGCAATTGAAGGAGGGCAGGCCAGATTCTACCTTTTGATTGGCTTACTGCGTTTCGTAAATAGCCACTAAAACAGCAGATTTAGAATTCTTCATTTGCGTGGAAAGACTCCATTTTGTTGCAACCCGCACTGTAAACCACGGAGAGAAACTTGGGAATAAAAATACAGAAGTCTGACTCGGGTTATTATGAGCTTCATTAAATGGCTGTACTTGCATGTATGCTTTGAGTTTTTGCATTTGGGGATTGAATTCTCTAAGTATTTTCATGCATTCGTGGCTAGAGGTCACTCGATACGTTCGAGAACTATTGTTTAAATAAAAACAATAGAAATCGTCACCGTACGTTAAGATTACATTTTAAATGTCTTCTTTAAAAGAAACTGGGTAAGAGCTATTGCGTAATTGCATAACCCGGGATAAGTTATGCCATGGCTTTTCTCTCGAACAATAGGCGCTTTCTCAGTATTGTGTGGTACAGTTCAGTCGTTCTATTAGAGCTGCTGGCTCGCAATATGAAACCACTGTCGCATGCTGACACTCCTTAGAACAACTACGCTTCCATAACTATAAATATGAAATGTAAAATATAAAAAGGATATTACATAGCTTTCAGTACTGCCAAGAATCAGTGCTGAAACCCACAAACAAGGTTTACAGGCTAGCTTTATGGGTTTTGATTGCCTAATTTACAGCCACCTTTCGCTAGTTGAGCTACTTTTTGATAGGCATCTACTACCTTCCGATGATAAAGCAGGAGAGTAAAAACTGTTCCTGCTCTGGTTGAAACTCCAACTCAAGCAGCCAGCCCGAGAAGTTTGGAGGCCGCCTCTAAGCGTAAAACACGAACTAAGATAGGTCCCTGGCATCTCGAAGGAGTTAGGCTCTGAAATCTTGCAAGCATCCAGGGACACGAGGGGCGGGACTTCAGGTTCCAGGGGGCGGGCATTAGCGTGCACCAATCACAGCGCGGCCCTGCTCTATAAATACGCCGCACAGTGGCCTTGTCTTTCTACTTCTTTTCTTCGTCTTGGTTGTTGCTGTTGTTTACTCTCCAGCAACCATGTCGGAGACGGCGCCAGTCGCTCAGGCTACTTCAGCTGCTCCCGAGAAACCTGCCCCAGCAAAGAAGACCAAGAAGCCAGCAAAAGCTGCCGCTCCTCGGAAGAAGCCCGCGGGACCTTCGGTGTCCGAGCTCATTGTGCAGGCGGTCTCATCTTCCAAGGAGCGCAGCGGCGTGTCCCTGGCAGCGCTCAAGAAGTCGCTGGCGGTGGCGGGATACGATGTGGAGAAGAACAACAGCCGCATTAAGCTCGGGCTGAAGAGCCTGGTGAATAAAGGCACCCTCGTGCAGACCAAGGGCACCGGCGCTGCTGGCTCCTTTAAGCTGAACAAAAAGGGTGACTCCAAGGCCACTGCCACCAAAGTGTCGGTGAAAGCAAAAGCACCCGGGGTTGCTAAGAAACCCAAGAAGACTGCTGGGGCTGCAGCGAAGAAGACTGTCAAGACTCCAAAGAAGCCCAAGAAACCTGCAGTCGCCAAGAAGACTTCCAAGAGTCCCAAGAAGCCGAAGGTGGTGAAGCCCAAGAAGGTAGCCAAGAGCCCTTCCAAGGCGAAGGCAGTGAAGCCTAAGGCTTCCAAGGCAAAGGTGACAAAGCCAAAGACCCCAGCTAAGCCCAAGAAGGCGGCGCCCAAGAAAAAGTGAACAGTTGGAGGCTTCTTCAATAACCCAACGGCTCTTTTCAGAGCCACCTACATAACTCAAAAGAGCTTGTCACTAATTTCACAGCAACTAGTGTAATTTGGGTACAAACTTAGTGGGAGTTAGAAACAACCGGGTAGCTTTAGGTATTCTCCTTTCCCTGTAGACAATTAAGGTCCACCTAGCTTGTTTTCTCCAAGCTTCTGTGAAAAAGCCTTTTAGCTGGGTTGTTTTATAATTGATATCCCTGGGAGAATCTACCCTCTCCAGGTGTGGATAAGGCATGGTAGTGTAATGGCCTGGGTGGTACCTCTCCAGGTAAGTGCCCTGAGTTGCAATGGGCTGCAGCACTCGGCATAGGGCCTGGGCAAGACAAATGCGCAATAGTTTTTTTAATTCGAGCCACCAAAACTACAAGAATCCTGGGTGCTGGGAGGTTTGACTTTGAGGAAGTGCGTGGTGCTTCAATTCTCAAGGACAGTTGGTTATCTTCCATGTACTGCAGATAATGTCCACAGATAATGAAGCTTTTGCAGATTTTGCTAGTTAAGCCACTTTTGTCTTTGATCCTCCTTCCCAAGTGCTAGAGTTAGCGACCCCCTCCTCCCCACACACCTGGTTTGTTGAGTTCCCTTTTTCTATCCTAAGTTATTTGTGTGGAGGGAAGGAGGGAAGGCTTTTGTATCAGCAAGTCGAGGGGGCAATTTGAAATTGGTTGTCTTCCACTAGAGTCCGGGAGATTAGCTCAAGTCATCAGGCTTGATGGCAAGTTCCTTTTTACTCTGATCCATCTTTCTGGCCCTGAATTTAGCTTTGTTGTTGTTCTAGTTCAACAAAATTTTAGAAAACCAATTGTCTAAGGCATTGATTTGTTATCTCAAGTACACAGGAGGCCAAAGCTAAAGGATCCTGAATTTAGGCTAGTCTAGGCTATACAGCTAGAGGCTGTTTTAAACAATTATTTGATTGGTTGTGGTGTTTTGTTTTTCAAAAAAGTTGGGTGTTGTTTAACTTTTTTTTAGTTAGCTTTATTTAGTCTTTCACATAAAGTTATTATGATCATTTGTTAATCTGTGGCAAATACTAAACTGAATACGATGCAACAAATAGGACCCCATATTGCTAATTATAAAGTACTTTTTACATTTAGTAAATGGCATTCTAAGAACACCTCAACTTCCAGAAGTGTCAGTTTCAGCTTCCCATGCTCTGTGGGCTCATTCATTTTGTTCAGAGACTGAAGGATATAGAATAATGTCGGTTATTTTTAACTCAAATTTTATGTTTGTTGGCTAGTTTAACATTCCTTCTGGGAATAGATTGCTTGTATTGTTTGTTTTTTCAGAGTAGTCTGTCTTTTTGTTCAATTTCAGGTTTTGTTAGTTTGTCTTAGATACATGTTTATTTTTATGTGTTAGTAGTTTTCCCACATCTAAGTATGTGTACTCAGTGTATGTCCTGAAAGTAGAGTTACAGATAATTGTGAACCATCATGTGGGTGTAAGGAACAGTCACTCAGGGTTCTCTACAAGAACAAGTGTTCTTAACCACTAAGCTATTTCTTCCATTGCTTCTATTGTGGTTTTTAATATAGTAGAAAAATGTGTTTTGTTTTTTAACCAGCAACATTGTACACAGTATTCTTTTTCTTCTTTTCTTTTTTTCTTTTTCTTTTAGTTGTTTGAGACAGGATTCCTCTGTGTAGCCTTGGCTGTCTTGGAATTCACTTTGTAGACCAGGCAACCTTGAACTCAAAGATCCACCTTTCTCTGCCTCTTGAGTGCCAAGATTAAAGATGTGCACCACTGCTACCCTGCTGCACATTTTGATCTTTTCTTCTCTTTATTGTCTGGCATTTTTTAAAATTTTCATGTGTGATATGTTTTATATATAATGTTTTGAATATTCTACATAAATGTTTTAATGTGTTAAATATGCATATGTCTTTAATAACTTCTAGGTCAAATAGAGAAAGGAACTCCTTAGGACCTGGTCCTGAGGCATTTTTCTAATTAGTGATTGATGGGGGAGGTATGTGGTGCCATCCCTAGCCCTGTGGTCCTGGGTTCTATAAGAAAGCAGGCCACCAAGCTATAATGAGAAAGCCAGTAAGCAGCATTCCTCCATGGCTACTGTACAGCTCCTGCCTCCAGGTTTCTGCCCTGTTTGAGATCCTGTCCTGACTCCTTTCAATGATGAACAGCAAAATGAAGGTGTACACAAAATAAACCCTTTCTCCCCAACTTGCATTTCGGTCATGGTATTTCATCGCAGAATAGAAATTGGAATTAGGACAGGAAGAGGAAAGAAGCTGTACTAACCAAGCATATGATGACATGGGAAACAAATATATTGCTGGTACTTTGCCTGGCAAATGCTGTCCTCCTTTTCTACCATGATATAAAGTCCAGCATTTATCTCTGAACTGGGTCCTTGGCATATTGGGATATGCCAATAATGAAGTATGAGGGATCTGGTGAGAGAGCTCAGTTTGTAAAGTGTTTGACTTGAAAGGGTGAGGAACCAAGTTCAATTTCCAATACTCAGGTACAAAAAGGTCTATGGCCACACTTGTAATCACTTCCTCCTCTTTACCTGTATCTTCCTGTCTCTTCCCCTCTTATGAAGAGGGTATAAGCTTGTAGATATCACTAGGTTTTAAGATATCTTCATTTTTTTCATGTAATACTCTACATATAAGCCAACCTTAAGTACTGGTCCCTTTAATGTGCCTCCTGTCAGCTTATTTCATAGACTGAGTTATGGAACCCTCAGAGGGTAGAGGCAGAGATCTTTACATCCCTACAAGTTTCTCTTACAAACTTCTGTCAAATGTTCTTAAGCCCAATCAGAAACTTTAAGAAAATCTTTGCTTTCCTACATCAGAAAATAGTTACAAAATAAGTATAAAACTTGCTTTCTATAAGCAAGTGTATATATATATATATATATATATATATATATATATATGGTATATAATATATATATATAATTTGTGAGAAAGCCAATAGATTATTCCAGAGATGTGGAAGGTTTGGTGGTTTGGATGAAAATAATTCACATAGGTTTATAAACTTGAACACTTGGTCCCCAACTGATGGAACTTTTTGGGAAGGATTAGAGGGTATGGCCTTGTTGGAGGTGTATCACTGGGAGCAGCCTCTGAGATTTTGAGAGCACACATTTCCTACTTAATGTGTATTCTCTACTCCCTACCCCCCACCCCCTAGCCCCTGCCCCCTATTTGAAGCTAGAGGTAAAGGTTTGAGCTATTGTTGCAGTGTCATGCATGCCTGCTGCCATGCTCCCTGTCATGATGATCAGGAATTCTAGTAAGCCCCCAATAAACACTTTATTCTACGAGTCAACTTTGTCATGGTCTCTTTACAGCAATGGAAAAGTCTCTGAGACAGGAGGGTCAAGTGGCTAATGGTTCCATTTAAGTTGATGTAGAAAACAGGAGAGGGAGGAAGGACGGATCAAGTTTAAGGTACAAACCAGTAATGAGACAAATCACTTATCTGAAGAGTTGAAATATAAAAACCACTTTCTTTTTAAATCAGCAAGATAGATCATTGTCAAAAAAAATTAAGCCTGATGTGGTAGAAAATACCTTCAATCTAACACTCTGTAGATTGAAGTAACCGTGTTGTAAATGCTAGGCAGGAGTACACTAGGGAGAGACTGTACATCTCCTTAGCCTATCAGACTATCGAAATGATAGATACCAAACAATAAAAATTCTCTCAGGAGTCCCAAGTTTGGAAAAGGCTGAAGCCCACAGTGCCCACCAAAGTCCAAAGCTGCCTTCCAGGAGACTTCAAACAGTTCTGAGAACTTACTGGACCACACAGACCAAAGCTTAGACCATGGTAGAGCCATACCTTGACCAGTATAGTTTAGCTCTATCTATTAATTAAACTCTTACCTGCTACTTAAGCCTAGAGTGTATGTCAGTACTCATGAACAATTGAAGGCTTCTAGATCCCTTTATTTGTTCCTCTTCGCAGTGTGGTAACAATGAATGAATCCTCCTTTCTCTGCTTTTCACTATTTCATTAATTGATATAATGAATGCAGGTGGCTGAGCCTAGTCTGTTGAGGTTTTGGGGACCCATATACTGCCCTAAGAACTCTGGAAACAACTGGGACACAAATTCCAGGCTATCCTGTGTTGTAAGGAGTTTGCCTCCTATGTCCCATCAGAGACCAAGAGATTTAAATAAAAGAGGAAGAGGATAAAACTCAAACACTGAGACAAAAATATATTTCTTGTTGCCCAGAATAAAGTGTCAGTGGAACAGTGTGGTTTGCTTTGGCTGAAGACAGGATTTCATGTAGCCCAAAGTGACATTAAACTTGCTATGTGCCCTAGGATGACTTGAGTGCCTGATCTTCCTGCCTCTCCCTCTCAAGTGCTGGAATTCCAAGCATCTGCTGCCATGCCTGATTATTTTTTTAAATAAACTTGTTAAAATATATACAGATAAAAAGGAACCAACGATCAAACTCACTTTAGAATACTTAAGACCAGTCCTCCAGATAGCAGTGGGACAGTAATAAAAGCAAACAGAATGAGGACAATGAGAGCTCAGAGACAGACTCTGTGGGACCTGAATATGTGAAAAGAAAGCAGCACCTATAACAGAAAGGCCAGACTGCAGATGGAGTCAGGAAAACTATGTCACTGAATTTCAAAGGCGGCAATCCAGTGTGTTAAATGTTTAAAAGAATAAAGCAAATTCTAGGATCCATAACATAAAGCAGTCATCCAGGAAACAAGGGGTAGGGAAGAATTTCTAAAAGCATAAGTTATGAGGCAAATTGTAATCATTTTGATTTTGGTAAAATGAGGGATTTGTGTTAAAGATTTATCCTGTTAACAAAGATATGGCTTTACTCCTACTAGAATAGTATGAAGTAACAGGTAGACAGGGTCATGGGATGTCTGCTAGTGGGAAGACATAACTTCAGAATACTCTAGGAGAGGATCCAGGAACACTTGCCAGTCTCCAGGACTTGTTTGAATTAAGACCTTCATTGAAGGGGTAGAAATGGAGGAAAGGGGTGGCTGCATACCATAGAGACACCCAGTCTGAAGTTGCGAGACTATAGCAGACATGAGGAATGCAAGCCAGTGTTGCCCTGGGCAGTACAGCCTGGGAATTCCTCTCCCCACACTCAGCTGCACCCAGATCCTTGACATCCTCAAGAAGGAATCTCAGTGTGCAGCAAAGTGAGACAAAAATTGTTGAGTTTATTAATTAAACAGAAAAACAAGGCACGTTTAAAGAGATTGAGGTGTCAGCATTCACCGAGGAACCTCCCCAAGTACCCTAGCAATAGCAATAAATGTGATGGGGGCCGGGGTTGAAGCTACCTAATCCGTGACTAAGTTTAGACAGTAGAAAGGTTGTATGTGCTGGTGTGCTTGAGTCTATTCAAAGAATTCTGTCCTTGAAGAGGAGATTGCTTAGGTATATCGTGGAGCTTGCAGGTTGAAAAGGAGGGCTAGGAGAGGAAAAGCATTGGTTACTCTTTAACAATCTCTTCTAAGTTGTTTTCTCAGACAAGCTAGTACAATTTTCTGCAGGTGGTCTAGTTAATTACGTTGAAATTCCTGGATGTCAACCAGAGAGTCTCAAAATCACAACCGGGCCCTTTCCTTCTAAGGTCACTTCTGTTTCCTAAGTAGCTACTCTGCCTCTGTCTAAAGAACATTCTGGATCATAGGAATGCGAAGCAGCATAATATCACAGTGGCAGAGACTGAGAAACTCCCAACTCCTTACTGTAGTGATACAGAAGTGTCCTCCCCAGTGGTGAAGCAAAAGAACACCGTGTCAGTTAGCCTTTGGACTCAAACGTACAGATCAAATATACATATATACATAGCGGAAGTGCAACCTATGTCAATGCGGTAGAAAAGCACAGGATTAAAGTTAAAACAGGAAGATTGGTAGAAGAGAGCATTTGATAGACACTAATTTGCCTTTCCTTTTAAAAATATCATTTAAATAATATGGTATGAAATCTGACACTTAGAAAACTTTAATATGCAGTACTTCCTTTACAGTACTGGGCATTGAACCCAGAGCTCACTGCTGAGCTACAGTCTCAGTCTTTATGTTTATTTTTTTTGTGTATTTGTACACTCCAAAGACAGCAGCAGTAAAATTGCATTTGTGTCCAGTATTTTGAGACAGGCTCCCCTAAATTGCTTAAGTAGGCCATGAACTTATGATCCTGCTGCTTCAGCCTCTCTGGCAACCAGAAGGCCTGCACTTCCAAGCCCAACTTTTAAACATCTTAATACAAACAGGCACAGAGAGACACAGCCTTGGAGATAAGGGCGACTTCTTCCTTTTCACTTCACCTTTTATTTCTTTAAACACCCTGAAGCAGATACAGTCATGTTGGCATATTTGTTTTAGCTACTTGATTTGAGTTTTTATATACCTTTCTTCCCACCCTTATTCCTTCCAGCACTCCAACACCAGGTAGGAGAAAGAAGGTTAGAGAGGAAAGGGGGCATAGGTCTCTTTAAACTACTTCCTGTTGAATTAGTTCCTTCGGGCAAGTCCAATCTTAGTCTAGTCAGGGTATCTCCAACTTCTTGTTTCGTTTCTCAACAGCAGGAGCCGGAGCAGGAACCATCAGGAGGAACAACGTCTCCTTCAGAGCACCTCCTCTATTCTTCAGAGCTCTCTCTGGCCTCTGGCATTTATACCCTCTTCATAGTCCCCAGAATTAAGCTATCTGCAGCTGGCAGAATTAAACCCCTGCCAGAGCATGCACAAGTCAAAAGTCTGCAGCTGTGGATGATCTAGGCAGCCTCATGTTTCACACCTGGAATTAAAACAAAAACATGTTTACATAATCTAAGCTTTTAAAGAAACCAAAAGTCTCACTACACAGTCAGACGCACTTAAAAGTGTGAACATTCAGTGCGCATAATTCCATTACAATATTTGGGGGGTGAAATTGGAATTCCACTCATTCTTTCACAAGGATGGTCATTTAAGTCTACCAAGCCAGAAAGGGTGGATCACATTTAGGCCCCGCCCATCCTCCTCTTGCTTCAATCTTGGGGGCACCCTCAGGTCTTGTCTCATTCTATTGCCATCTTCACTCCCAGCTATCAGTTCCAATCCAGACCTCTCAGTGTAAGCGAATCAGGGCCTATAGGCCTAGCCTCAGGCCCTTGGCTCACAGTGACCTACCAGATGATTGGACGCTGGGTCTGAGCGGACCAATCAGAAACGTCGAAAATCAAGCCTTGCTTGAGAAGCGAAGCTTAACTAACCCGGGGCGGGTCTCCAGCCTGGCTGGAGTCTGAACGCGTGCTCCCCAGGAGGCGTCTCATAAACTGCTGGAATTCTACCGTGAAATCTCACATGACAACGATTTTTCTTTTTCTTTTTTTTTATAACAAAATATGCCAAACTTCTTTTTTAGTTATTTACACAATATTTAAGTTAACAAAGCAATGGGTTTCTCTCCAACACTTCTGGATATTATACTTTGTTTTAATGCATCTCACATCTTTCCTGATTGCTGTTCGCTGGTTCTTTTCCTGCCCTCAAATAAGGCCTCTCTGCCTTCTGGCCACAACTCTATTGCCCTCCCATTCCCCCATCTTACAACCCTCCTTTCCTTACCAATCCCATTTCTAGTTTAATCACGCCCTCCCTCTGACCCCCAACACATACAAATTTAAATCTACTTTTCCTATACGAAAAACATGCACTATTTGTTTCTGGGTCTGTTTAATTTTCCTTTGGATGATTTCCTTAGCATGATTTCTGGCTCCATACATTTTCACAAGAAATAAATTCATAATCCTTTCCTTTCAGAACCTATTGTTTTGAATATTGAGTTGACGTGTGTGTGTGTGTGTGTGTGTGTGTGTGTGTGTGTGTGTGTGTGTGTTACATTCCCTCGCAGCTCATTGGACGGCACGGAGTTGAAGGTCCCCTGGATAATCGATTTGGGACTTGGTTACCTACTGCTAATCTACCTGATGGGGAAGACAGATTCAGGGTGCCACACAGACCCTGGATCTTTGCCTCCCGTCTGATACTGCCATCTATAGGAGGTTGACCACAGAGCCTTGGAACAAAATCAGAAGAGACAGTGAGATGGAGCTACTTAGTGAATCTGATTTATTATGAGAAGGCAGCAGTTCAAATCTTTTCCTGTTTGTTTGGGAGTGACTTTATTTTAGCTGGGCGTGGTATGCAGCTGTAATCCCAGCATTTGGGGAGTGGAGGTAGAACGATCAGATGTTTAAGGTCATCCTCAACTACTTAGCTGGTGTGTGGGGGTTCATAAGAGAGGAGGAGAGGATATGTGCTTTTCAGTAACTCAATAGTTTGATGATAAAGGTCGGTAATTTCGTTAAAATCCCTAGCACTTCATTCCTGAGCTTCTTAATAAGAACTCAGAATCACAACTCCAGCACACTACTTGAGGAAACGGGGAACAGAAAGATTCTCTAATCCATTTTAACCCATCTGATCATAATCAGAAATCTGTGGAGATCTGGCTCTCCCATAGAAAGGTGTAAAGGGTAGTGTTTCTCTTTCACTTTTAATCTTTAATGGACCCAGAATGTGGAGTGCACTAAAGCAGGTAGCAAGAGAACCTCTAAAACAGCAGGGACACTCAGAAAGTGGCTAACAACTGTCAATTAGGGAGTCAAATCGTTGGGATGAACACCTTAACTTGATTAAAGAACATAAATACTACACGTGTTTACAGTGGGTTCCTATCGTTAACATTGCTAATACTTAATGATTTTTTTTTCCTATACTGGTCTCACTATGTAGATGTGGCTGTCCTGGAATTCACTATGTAGACCAGGCTGGCCTCAAACCCACAGAGATCTGCCTGCCTCTGCCTCCAAGAGGGAGTAAAGGTGCATCTCATCATGGCCAGCTATTAATGACCTTTCCTGCTTGCCTTATATCTGTGAGAGATATGTGATCCATGTAATTGTTGTGTGTGAAATACTTTTGTTGTTCTTAGGTGCATTTATGCATTTTTTCTTCTCCTTTCTTGTTTTTGGATTTTAACTTTCCTTTTTATTTTTTATTTTTTGGTATCTTAGATAGACATTACTTACCTGAGAGTCTCTTCTTTGTTTCTGTAGGCATTTATTGGTAAACATTTTCTTATTACTGGTATCCTTGCACCTTGTAGATTTTAATATATTGTTTTCATTGTCATTCATCACAAAGTATTTTCTAATTTTTCCTTAGTGATTTTACTATTTAGGCTATTGACTATTCAGGAATATGTAATTTAATTAGCATGTCTGTTTATAGAGTTACACTTTCTTTCCTGTTATTGATTTTCCATTCGACTGTGACCAGAGAATATACAATGGATAATCTCAATCTTTCTATAGCTATGGATACTTGCTCTATGGTCATCCAAATGGTCTATTCTGAGGAACGGTCTGGGCACACTTGAAAATAGGGATGGAACATTCCACAGATAGAGCTTCTGGTTCTTAGAGTCCTAGGGTGCCTTCGATTTCATTACTGATCTTCCACCTGCTTACTGGATCCATTATTGAAAGTAGAGGATTGAAGTCTCTCACTTCCCATTATTAACTTCACTCCTTTCAGTTTTGTTCAGGAATGTTTGGCTCGGCTGTTAGGGGCATATATATATGTATATAATGTGTATGTATATAATGGTATGTTTTCTTGATGAATTGATGTTTTTCTAATTATATAATGCTATACATAATCTCTTGTGACCATGCTTTTCATGTGATTTATTTTGTCTGTTTTTGACAGCTATTCTGGTTCTCTTTGTGGTACTGTGTGTGCCATGTCTTTCCCATCCACTAATTCATCCTATTTCTTTTTCCTAGCCTAATCCATGTCACTGGCAGGCAGTATAAAATCACATTATTTTATTTATTCAGTCATATAACCTTTAAAACGCATTAGCATTTAGTATAGTTGCTGATAAAGTGAGATTTGTATCTTTCATTTTGCTATGCATATATATGTAGATAAATTGCTACAGTGGTAAATATATATTAACATGTTGATTATTTATATATAGCTATTTATTCTCTTATTTTCTTCCATTACTGGTTTACTTTGTGACCGATAGATATTTTCTTACATATCATTTCAATTTTTAAAAGTTATTCATTTTTAAATGTGTTATTGTTAATATGCACTATTATTACATTATTATTAATTATGCATTATTATTACATGTGTGGGCACATGTGCTCATGACACATGCGTGGCAGCCAGGAGACATTAATTCCAGCATTTTCTGCTACTCTTTGCCACATTGAGCTGTTATCTACACGGGATGGTTAATCTTTATTGTCAACTTGACTGGCTTTAGAATCACTATGGAAACTACTAAGAGTGTTTCCTGAGAGCTTAACTGAGGAAGGAAGACGCGGCCTGAGTTTGGCTGACACTATTCCTTGGGCTGGAGTCTCAAGACTGGACGAAATGAGAGGAATGAGGCAAGCACCAGCAGTTTGTTTCCTGCAATGCACACAGTGCCTTTCCCTCAAGTGTGGACTGCACCTGCCTTAAACTATGAGCTGAAATAAATCCTTTCCTAAAGTGGCTTCTGTCTGGTATTTTGTCAAGACAATGAGAGTAGTAGCTAATACATCACCCATAACATGCTGTGCACGGCATACATCACCACACAGAGCACACTAACCATACCACATCACACACGCATCAGCTGCACAGATATACACACACACCTTTTCAAGTACGCGGTTAACACTAGTCTGAAAGTTACTCTTTCACTTAACATATGCTAGAAACTGTTATAGACATTTGTGATTCATGGGTGAATGTTATTGATTAAAAAATCATACCCATGTGGATTTTTCGTAATAAAAAGTCAATGAAAAGTGTCACAGAATTTAAAAAAAAAAAGGGAGTAGGGGAGGGAAATGAGAAGGATTGAGAACAACAGAGGGGTGCAGTTTTAAACAGTTAGAAGGAGAAGGGACTCCTCAAGCAGGCAAGGCAAAATTTATCAAGGCTATCTGAGGCTGACTCTTCCTCACAGAGAGCACACTCAATCCCAAGTGGGACTTTTGTTAAAGAGCTCCTACTGACCCTTCTCCATTCCTAGTGTCTGTACTACTGCATCTCCAGCTCAGAGGACCACATCCAGTTTCCCTGCTGAATACCTTGGATTCCTCTATTGGAGACGCTCTCACTGGTGTTTATCTAAGTTATTGCTGTGATGAAGCACCATGACCAAAGCAGCTTGGGGAGGAAAGTGTTTATTTGGCTGACTACTTCTACTACATTGTAGTTGTGCCTCAGCACTGATATGGTCTCAGTACTTCACAGTGCTGAAGAGTCTACTGTTGAGGTGGGAAGGTAGGAACCTGTCTAACATTTGCTTATAGCCTGAGTTGGGACAGTGGCTGGGATGAACTCCATGCACCCATTGCAACCTGAGGAGGACCCAGCACTGAGCACAAGTAACTATCATGATTATTGCTTTGGGGGACTCCAGAGTCCAAGGTTAACGCATACTCCATTCTATGCCCTCAGCCTCCTTTACCGGCACCTTTGAACCATTGTACATGCTTATTACTTAAGCAAGCAGGAACAGTATTTGCATACTTGCTCCATTAACCTTCGACTACAAATGTGGTCAGGCCTTGTTTGAATATGAATGAATGATTCATTTCCCTCCTTTCTATAATTCTATCTTACTTAGTGAAATCACTCTTGCTTGGATTTTGGAATAGAGAGGCTGAGTCTGACACCCTCTCCTCCAGCCTTTTCTCTGTCAAACACTGAGCACACTGGCATGTAGGTATCCCAGAGTGAGTGTTCTGACTATCTCCGCAGTAGTGGCTGCTGTTCCCTGGTCTATAGTCCTGTGTCTGATAATTGAACTGTATTCGTGTCCTGCAGAGAAGTGGTAAGGAGTAAAAGGGAATGCCCCAGCATGACAAACACAGCTGACTGGCTTGAAGAAATTTTATGATGTCAATGATCCACTGTGATAACCTCCCCTTTACATTACTGCCACCAAAGCAGTTATGAATCGATAAGCCACCTCATAATGCCAATGAAACAACACAGTTTTAGAAACCTTCGGAGTCTCAAGAGGGTTGGAAGTAAAAGCAGATATATCTCACAACAGAGCATATCTGGCCCTTCTGCACTCTTCTGGCTGGGTCACAAGAAAGTTTTGAACCTTGTCTCTAATTTGTTCCTTGTGTTAAGTACTTTATACACAGTTCCCTTTGTTCCCTTTTTTAAAAAAGATAAAAAGGTTCAAAAGACCAGAGCAACTTCATTGGCTATCCCTTGGCCTCCCACAGTGCTTTCAGCTGACTCAGCAGAGATTCCTGGGTTTCTGGAAGTGGCAAGTGCTCAGCAGAGCAGGATCCATGATTGTCTCCCTGGAGATGCAGGCCTGTGCATGCTGGAGGGAAGATTGTTATATGTGTGACTAATATGTGGATTGGTGCATGAAATTGAAATATATATATATATATATATATATATATATATATGTACAAGCATCCACGCTAGCGCCAGCTGCAGATTCTGCTCGCATTCCCAGCCATCCACCCCCTGTGGTTAGCTATCACAAATCCCTGTAAGTAGTGGCAAACTCAAAACTCTTGTAATTTATCAGTCAGAATTATATCAGTAAATTCTCAACCCACAAAACACCCACACAAAGAACTTAAAACTCAATTGATATAAACCCAAGCTACACACCTAGATGGGGCAAATGCACCCTACTTATTATTTAATCATCATCTAAGAAATCCCCAATACTTATGGCTCCCAGGACTGCGTAGTTCTGGCTCCTTTTCCTCTCCTATAGGTTCCATCTTTTCTCCTGATCTCTGTCTCCCTCTCTGTGCTTTCTAACTCTCTGACCGCCTTCTTTTTCCACTGCCTAGATAAGGCTCTAGCCTTATCTTGTGCCTGCCCTCACTTGCATACAGACAGCAATCCACAGGGTGGGACTTCAGTGGAAAGTGTTGCCTCCAAATAACAGAGTCCTCTCCCCTACAGCTCTGGAAAGATTCAGGACTTGGCCAGCTCTCACATTGGCATCTGCTTTTGCTTCTTGAATGGCACAAGCAATCTCAGAAAATCCAGAATACAGGTGAATGAAGCTTAGGTCAGGCCAGGCTGCTGAAGCCTTTGAAGTGGTCAGGGGAGCCCCTTTGCCAGGAATGTGATGTCCATTGCAAGAAGACCCAGCTATAGCCCATGGGGTCAGTATCCTCCCTTCAGAAGAAATCCTTTGTGGCTCTGTGTCTTGGTTTTAAGAGAAAGGCAGCCTGTTTGGCAAATTCAGTTGAACTTCTGTTTTAATTCTCTGTCTCTGTCTCTGTCTCTCTGTCTCTCTGTCTCTCTCTCTCTGTCTCTCTCTCTGTCTCTCTCTCTGTCTCTCTCTCTCTCTCTCTCTCTCTGTGTGTGTGTGTGTGTGTGCGCGTGCGTGCGTGTGTGTGTGTGTGTGTGTGTGTGTGTGTGTAGAACCAGGATGGTTCTCAGAAGTAGCTGCCATCTTAGTACAGGAAGCAAAAAGTTCTTCTCTTAGCCTTCTACTTCCTTTGGTTGTCAGTGTCCTCCTGGGACATATCAGAACTATAGACTACATATCAGAACTGAAGTCTGGCCTCCTTCCCACTTTCTCTGTAGCGTAGGCTCTGACATGACACTCCCTGAGTTCACATCACCTGAACTTCTAGGAACAGGTTCCAGTCTAGAGAATCCCCTGATTCTTAAGGAATGTTGCTCCCCCTCTCCCCTTCTCAGTCCTCTTTCCAGTTCTCTTGGCACCAGAAGAAACCAATCCTTGGCAAGGCATGGTGGCACAGACTTCTGTAACTCCAGAAGGCAAAGACAAACAGATTAACTCATGTACCAAATCAGATTGATAGGCATAGAGGGTTTTCGGTTTGGTTTGGTTTTTGTTGGTTTCTTTGTTTCTTTGTTTTTGCAGTCAGGGCTATGTAGCCATGTCTCAAATAACAGACAAGAAATCCCACCAATAGATCAATTTTGATTGCCTCAGTTATATTTGTCATCCTCCTGTTTGTCTCTACTTATATTTTATTGTCAAGATATCTTGTGATCTTTAGGAGTAGTGGTTTAAGAAAGATTTAATTTTTTTTAGTCTGTCTGGAACCTTCCATTGACCACCTGAAAGTTTCAAACAGTCATAAAGTTTGCAAACTATTTTGTTAGATATTAAGAGAGTGACACTTGGTTCCTTCCTGGTCCCATTTGATTGGAGTACTCTAAGATAAGCCTATCTTTCAAACTATGATGTTTTCATGTAGATAAAAGACAGATGAGATTTGTGTCTTGATTCATTCAGTCAGCCTATATCTTTTCTTTAGAGAATTGAAGCCATTAATATTTAAAGTTATTGAAATGTATGTATTGATTGCAGTCTTTGTGCTGATTTTGGTTTTGTGTTCTTAGTGATATCTTGGGTTTTAACAATTATAGTTTTGTAGTTCTTTGTACCATCTCTGGGCTATGCTCACTCCTCTGTTCAGTCCCAAATATTACTTCCTATATTTTCTTTAGGTTTAATGTGCTGGCTACATACATTTTAGGCTGTTTATATCATCTATGGCAAACAGGTTTGTTGTGTATATTAATCTAAGTTGACTGGCATGGTCTTTTAAGACTTAGAACATACTGCTCTAGGCCTTTCTGGCTTTCAAAGTTCTCATTGAGTAATCAGCTGTTATTTTGATTTTTTTTTAATATGTGACTTGTGTCTCTTTTTTGTAGCTTTCAATACATCTTTTTTTTTGTTTTAACTATAGAACATGGGGATTTTCTTTTCTGATCTTGTCTCTTTTGGTGTTCTGTGTACTTCTTGGATCTAAATGATTATGTCTTTCCTTAGTTTGGGAAAGTTTCCTTCTATGATCACACTGAAGATATATCTGGTCTATGTCATCTACCTAGGATTCTCCTCCCTTATTTATTCCTATAATTAGATGGTTTGGTCATTTCTTGGTGGCCTACATTTCCTGTGTGTTCCTTTTCTGTGTTTTTATTTTTATAATCTTATGTCATGTCTTCTTGATCCTCTGCCTTCTCTTCAAGTCCTGGTATTTTATCTTCTACTTGATTCATCCTACTCGGAAGGCTTTTTTGGTGGGGAGGGGGAAGGTTTCTAGTAGAGTTATTGGGTTTTTCATGGGAATAGGGAAATTTTCATATTCTCTAGCTGAGTTCAACTTCTGAGAGGAAGCTATCTTGCCTCTGCCATTCTCAGCACTTGACACAAGGGGACACTGGACAAAAATGGACTGTTCTATATCTGGGCTATCATGTAGTCACCAGCTGCATGTGACAATTAGGAAAATAGAATGTGAGCGATAAAACTGAAAAACTGTACTTTAAAATGATCAAACTTTTATTAGGTTGAACGTAAATGGCCACAGGGGATAGTGGCTATTATGTAAACACAATGAGATATTTATGTGTCTTCTCAATTCTAATCAGTTTCTCTTTTCTAGAGACTACAAACCTCTAAACCCAGTAGCCATCCATTGATTGTATTTAAGTTTAGGTGAGGTGTACACCTACCACTGTGGAAAACATTTCTCTACTTCTGATTCTTCTGATTGCTACATTTGGAACCTTCTCAGGAAAAGGCATAGCCTCAGACTTTAGCATGATGAAGATAAGAAAGGTCACTTCTTACTCCATCTGCAAGGCCATGATGTCTCACCCAATGAGCATCAACTGTGGACACAGCTACTGCAAATCCTGCATTCAGAGCTATAATTGCAGTTTTAGCCCAAAGACAGGATGGAAGATGCTGGGGTGTCCTTTGTGTAGAACCTCAGGCCCAACAAGGAGCAAGAAACCATAATTGATATGATCAAGGGAATGGAAGACCAGGATCATGACCTGGTGTGTGAGGAACATGAAAAGAAGCTCAGTCGCTTTTGTGAAGATGACTGTCAGCTCCTCTGCTGGTGCTGTTATTGGGAGGATCGGCACAAAGGTCATAGCTTGGTTGATGTGAAAAATGTGTACCAGAACTACAAGGTAAGAATTATGGTTGACGGCCTCTATAAGTGTCCAGTCTAATGATCTCTATAAGATAAGAATTGCTATGTAATAAAGACCCATGTTCAGTCCCCAGCACCCACATCAAAAGCATGGCTACACCTTGTCTGAAACCTTAGTGTTGGAAGGAGCAAAGACAAAAGGATCAATGGGACTTGCTGTCCAGCATCTTACCTCTAAGTCCAGTGTGAAACCCAGCCACAAAAGAACAAGGCTGAGAGACAGAACAGGACAACCACTGTCTTCTGGCCTCTGTGTGTATGCACAAGCATGGGCACTCCTATACATGTGCATGCATATAATTATATCTCTCCTTCCTGAACACCTCTCTTTTTCATACATTCACACACACATACACACACACACACACACACACACACACACACACCATATCATACTATCACTACCACCACCACCACCAACGATAACAACAACAACAACCAAGATTGTAGAAGGAGAGACTCCACATGCAAAGTCATACCACAGGAACTTCCTCATCATCATTACCAAGGCAAGAAGCACTGTAAAGATAAGGGAGGTAATGACATAGGACTGACTCCAGACTCTTCCCATCACTTCTGATTCTTAATCCTAGACCAAGTGGTACCTACTATGTTCATTAGGAAGTTTATTTGGAAAGTAAAGGGTCAGAGGCACCGAGAAGATCTGGTACTGTAAAATAAAAACATCAAGGGGAAATTTCAATTATCTTCATAAGGAAGAGTGTGAGAAAGCAGGTTCAAACAAGATTCCAGAAGAGTCAAAGATTTGAAAATAAATGCTTGTGGTAAGTTACGCAGTGGGAGGTATGCCATGACCCATACATCCTCCTTTGAGAGCACAGGGCCTTCTGCTCTGACACAGTAAGAGACATGGTCAGTCTTGCTGGTTTGAGATGGTTTTATTGTGTTTTGTTTTGATGCAATATGATTTTTAAGACAGTGTCTTTCTACATTTCGGTGGCTATCCTGATACTCACTATGTAGTTCGGACTGGCCTTGAACTCACAGAGATCTGCCTGCCTCTGGCCCCAAGTGCTGTGATCAAAGGCATACACCACCACACTTGGCTGCTGTCTTGATCCTCGTCTATTTTTCTGGCTCCCAGGAGAACTTACTAAGTGGGCTCCTCATGCTCTATTCTGTAAAGCAGGCATGGTCTCATATAAAGGCCTCAAGTCTTCCGTAAGGATGGCTCAGTGCCAATTGCCACTCAGCACACTCGGCTCCCTTCAGCCTCCCTCCAACAGCTGCAGTGCAGAAATTTCTATTTGAATGATTTAGAAAAAAATGGAGCAAGGCAGGATGACAGTTACCCTCCACAGATTCCGACTGCCAGGGTGAAACATCAGCCTGGCACTCAACAGACAGATAACTGTGCTGATTCGCTTAAAGTTTTCCCATCTTGTTATCCCTATCTGTACACAAACATGATAGCATCCGAATCCTCAGAGCATATGCTGGGAGTTCTGTTTGCTTTATGAGTATTAAAGTCTATAAAGTTTAGAACAGCATGTGACACATAATAATGGCAATATTTTGTTTTTCTAAATCAGTCACAGACTCTTTTGGAGGATCTCTTGGAAATTAACACGTACACACCTGTGGAGTTACAAAGGGCGGAAGTCATTTTTTTTTTATCTTTTATCATTACAGGCAATTTCTGGTAGCCTCAAATTGTTCCAAGTGAAAATATAAGAAGCCATGTTAAGAATTAATCTGGGGGCTTGGGGGAGTAGCTGGACAAGGACACTAATTCCTTTAAGTTGGTTTCTTGATGACATCCTCCAGACCCCTCTTCTCTCCAAACTCTAATAACTTCACTTAGTATCCTGGACTTTTCTTTGCAACTTACACATAATATATACTGTGGTGGTTTGAATATGCTTAGCCCAGGGAGTGGTACAATAAGGTGATGTGGCCTTGTTGGAGGAAGTCTATTATTGTGGGTGTGGGCTTTAAGACCCTCATCCTAGCTGCTTGGAAGCAAGTCTTCTTCTGTTTGACTTGAGTACAAACTGTAGAACTCTTAGCTCCTCCACCACCATACCTGCCTAGATGCTGCCATTCTCCCACCTTGGTGATAATGGATTGAATTTCTGAACCTGTAAGCCAGCCCCAATTTAATGTTGTTCTTATAAAAGTTGCCTTGGTCATGGTGTCTCTTCACAGCAATAGAAACCCTAACTAAGACACATATAGAGTTCCAGATGTGTCCAACATCTCAGTATTGGCTATGTTTGGTTCAGCACACTATTTTATAAACTCTTCCTGCAAATAGCTGTGGCAGTCTATAACAACTTTCCCCAAGTGACATGGTTTGGCAAATGACACTGGAGTCTCAGTTTTACACTTGAGACTCCCAATTACCCCTCCTAAGGTGAGTTATTTGACCCCTTTCTAAACCTCATTTTCCACAGCACAGCAAAGATGTTAAGCATCCTACCAATTGCCCAGAATTGCTAAGGCAATTAGTAACTTACCACATACAAAACCCTCAGCATGCACTCTGAGAGATATCTGAAGAGCTCAATGGCTATTCATTGTAATTTTATCACATTTTGGAATGCTGAGATTCATTTTAAGTGCCTAATGGAGAATCAAATTGAGGGTGAAGGATATAGCTCAGTTGGTTGTGTGCTTGCTTAGCTTTCAAAAAGCCCTGAGTTCAATGTTTGCCAATACTGTGTAAAACAGGATACAGTGATATATGTCTGTTTTTTGTCACTCAGAAGGTGAAGGCAGGAAGTTCAAGGTCATCTTAGGATACGTAGTGAGTTCAAGATCATTTTGGTCCTCGTCAGACCCTGTTTCAAAATGTAAACAAGATTGATAAAAATTGATTTTACTCACTCAAATTTTTCTTTCAGGAAAAACTGCAAACACCGTGACAAAATTTCATGAACTCCAAGAGAATCTTGAAGTTCAAATACATTTCATAACAAGCCAAATAAATGCCTGGAAGGTTAGAGTCTGAGTTCAGTGGTGTTGAATGTTTTTCTGTAGTGAGTCTAGGCATAGTGGAAGACAGGGACAAATACAGGGATGGCTGTCTCCTGCCAGTGCCAGCTTCAGCACTTCCCCAGCAGCCTAGCAGGCTGGCACTTGCCACGGCAGCACTTTCCCCTTCCCTCTCAGCCACCCCTTCCACCTGACCCTCCCAGAAAGGTGGCCAGAGCCAAAGGCCACCAATCCTCACTCTAATAGCACCCACATCCTGGGAAGAATACTATCAGTTTGAGAACAGATAAACAAACACAGCGCAGCAGTCTCCATGCCTCCTGAAGCTGGTACCCTCTCTGATGGACAGCCAAACACTCCCCAACACAGGTGGCTTATGGCCTTGGGAAAAGCAAAAACCATACATCCTTTGAGATAAATCATGCCAATTAAGAGTTCCCAGGCAGCTGTGACTGGTTTGTAAAAACATTATAGCTTCCCTTATCCACCGCTTCCCTCTCACTTTTGTAATCTGCTTGTATATATTCCCTACACTCCTAGATACCGGGCTGCAACTTCACTTTGTGCAACTTGTGGTCCAAACCTGGGTTTGAAATAAAGGGCTCTTATGCATCTGTACAGCAGATATGGTAATTCTTTGAGATCTCTTGGAGGTCCCGAGACCTGGGCATTACAAATACATGGGAAACCTAAAGAAGAGAGCACTGCTTTCATGTCCTAGATGTTTACATCTGTGAAACTTTGTCACCAAGTTCTTCCTTCTGCCAATAGTAACTGGCTGGGATTTCTGATGATTTTGTCAAAAGCTAAACTGGCTTCTCAGTTTCTTTGGACTTAGACTTGTCTTTATGAAATCAACTTGTTAGCACTGCACTTGAGTGTAATGTACCAACATCCAACCCTTTGTCTCATGCTTACTTTACATTCTAGGACGTATGTAAACATCCATCTTTTCTTTGTGGCCAAGACTTTCACTCTTTCTTTAAAAAAAGATTTTATTCAAAAAAAAAAAAAAAGAATGTATATGGGTTTGTGAAATACAGGTACCCAAGGATGCCAGAAGAGTGTACCAGATCTGGAGCTAACTGGACAGGTCCTCTCTAAGAACAGTACTTACTCTTAACCATTGTGCCATCTTTCCAGTCCTAAGACTTTCATCTTTAAAACTGCATGCTACTTATTTACTCTGTGGCACATTTTGTTTCACATATTAACTGCATTAGTCTGGTACTCTGGTGTCACCACTCTAGAGGCAGTGGAACATGGACTTTATTTAGAGGATCAGATAATTTTTATTCTGAGGATTAACCAAGGTCTTATGAGCAGAGTTCACATGCATTCAAGCTTTATACAATCACAAGGACAAGGTGTGCCTGGAAACACTATCTGAATAGCAATAGTAAGATAATGGGTAATCTGGAGTAAACCCACTCCTGTTTACTACACCTGAGAGGGGCATGAAAGTACAGTCCAAGAACAGCCCTGTACTTTGCAAGGCTAAGGCCACCAGACTTGTCCAGTTTTCTTGGAGTTTTTTGACAAGCACACATAATTGTTATAATACAGCTTCAGTCATGGGTCATGTTCCAACCCTCAGACATCAACATTCTGACTAGCTGTGTTTGTCTGAATCCAGATGTTAGCTTCACCAGGTGAGAAACCAACCTTTGAGAGAATTCATCAAGCAGGATCACCCCAGGCTGAGTATAACGAGGGCAGTAAAAGAAACCTATGTGACTTCTAAAGCCCATGCATTGTGCTATAAAACCTGCACACTACAGATGCAGGATCTCATAGGGCTTCAGCCTATTTCCATGGCTTCTTGAAGAGGCTGCCCACATATCTGAAGTACATTCTTTCTAGAAGTATCTAAATTATCCATTACTTAAAAAAAAAAAGAAAGGCATAACTTTACTCTTAGTCATGGTAGAAGAGGTTTATCATAGATACGAGGAAGAATATAGCCAAAGACACCTGGGAGAGTCCAGCGTGAGTATGATCCTGAGCCAGGCCATGTGAGAAGATGGGGAAGGAGAGAATCAGGAAAATAAAGGGTAGACACAAAGAGCCAGGTAACCAAAATGGCTGGATTCTATAGAGGGCAGCCCACCCCC
Source organism: Grammomys surdaster (assembly GCF_004785775.1). Classification (NCBI taxonomy): domain Eukaryota; kingdom Metazoa; phylum Chordata; class Mammalia; order Rodentia; family Muridae; genus Grammomys; species Grammomys surdaster. Next base: position 3,063,756 of record NW_021604708.1, on the reverse strand, counting down.
CTCGGCTGGAGAAGTTTAGAGTAGGGAATGGATATACCAGCCACATCCTGTAACTGGTAAAGACCAAGGGATTCTGGGAGATTCTGGCAGCCAAGTCTGCCTTGATATATTGATAAATAAGCACCTCAGCCATTCATCCTGGGTTTGAGACCAATTACTACACAGTCAATTTCCACAGCTAGTGCCATTTCTTCCTTCTGCTTCCTTTGCATATGGATGTTTAACTTGAACTTCCAAAGCATGTAAAAAAAATGTGTATCTTTTTATAGCTGATAAAGTATTTGAACAATGCCCTCCTTCTATAATTCAAGTTTCCCAGGTTCCTATCCCATGTTTCTTCCATATCTTAGTTGAACCAGAAGAAAATTAATCAGTAGTTAAATCTCTCCCCACACCTCTGACTGTCAAGTAAGAACTTCTGGCACTTGTCCAGCTTGAGTGGCTCATTGTGAGTTTATCAGTGTAGCTGACCCTGCTTGTGGGGGTTAGGGAGTGGGGGAGGTATTACACATATAGCATAAAACTTGCTTTTAGCCATTAGCAGCCGCAATTGATTACAGGTGAGGACACTAAGGACATTGTTGCTGTTGTGTAACCGTCTCCATCATATTCACTTTCAGAACAGTTTCCTACTCTTCAAATTGAAACAGGAACTGTCCACTCTTCCTGTCTCCCAGGGCCTGGTAATCACTGTGATTTCTGTGTCTCCAAAATTTACCACTGCTAGTGCTTTGTGTAAATAGAAGTATTAGTTCCCAAGTTTTGAGCTTATTTCAGTTAGCAGGATGTCATCAAGCTTCCTCCTTGTATTTTATCTATTTGCTTGTCAATTCAAAGATAGGCATGTTCCTATGCTTTGAGTATTTTGTTCTTGTTGTTGTTGACTCCAGGATGCCATAGAGGATTGAAGGCAAACAATCAAATCTAACTTTAAGAATCTCCAGAGTTTTCTACAGGAAGAAGAGAAGTTTTATCTTTGGAAATTGGAGAATGAGGAAAAACAGACGCTTGTTGCAGCTAAAGGGCAGCGAGGTCAATACACAGCAGATGTATGATATGAGAGATCTGAGTGCCAAGTTCAGGAGCTGGAGGCAAAACGTCAGGGCTCAGCCCAGAAATTGCAACAGGTGAGGCTGTGTGCTGAAGTAGGGACAGAAGGCAGGTGATTCTGACAGGAGGAGGGGTTTGGTAAGGAAGCATGGAGATTGGCGAGGCCTGTCTCCACTGAGAATGGCAGTAATATGGGTATGGAAAATTTGGGTTCATATTCGGGAAGCATCAGGATGACTTCCACTAGTCTACAGGATCCTTTAGTTCAATTAGAAAGCATAACTTACTCTGGGTGAACATGGAATTACAAAAAGGGGCGTGATTACTGCTATCCTGCTCACATTAGCTCATTCGCTGAGGTATCTTTCAGACTTATTCTTAAAATATGCTTTCAAGTGACAGATGGTGACAGTGTAGACATATAAGAGAATAATAACTACTCAGTGATCTGCTTATAGTGTCCCTAATCCAGAACTTACTTACAGCTGAATGACTGATATATCCATCCCATCGAGATAAATAACTGGAGCTCTGACTTCTTTCTCAGCTGGTGCTGCTCGTTATGCTTAAGGTTGAGAATGTGGCCTATATGTTCCACTTCTCTGTGGTATATGCTTAGCCCAGTCTTAGGAGCTGTGTGTAGATTTACCACTAGAGACTTGTGTTATAGGTTATTTCTAACAAGAATTCTCTGTGAAGGAAATTTAGTCACTGGAAGCAGTCCTTGCCAGAGGAAGAATGAGCCCAGCTCTTGGTTTTTATTTTAAACAGCCCTTGTTGTAGGAGCTTCAACAATGGTGGAACAGGCTCCCCTTTTATGACAGACTGGGTTGTAAACATTCCTCAGTGTCTATTACATGGAAGGATAGATGTTTCTTACTTCTTCATTGATAGGAGTGTATTCAGAGAGTAGTTGTACATGGAAAACTCTATGTAACTGATGTAGAACTGATGTAAATATAATAACCTTTTGGTTTTTTTTTTCCATAGGACATGAAAAACATTTTGTGCAGGTAAGTCCTGCAAGAATACCCCAAAGAAGGACTGGGGTCTATATAGAAAGCTGACTGGAAGGTAACATTGAGAAAAGCCCTACCTTTTGCTTCTCCTAGGTGCGAGGCTGTGAAGCTAAGCCTGCTGAAGGCTGATTCCCTGGAGGTTCACACTAGATGTAATGTGTCTGAGCTTTACTTTGATGTGAAGACGGTATTAAGATGTTACCAAGCTAGCGGTGCGGACTTAGGGATCCCTACATGCTACAGCTGGGAGAATCTTAAGCAGGAGCCAGGCTCATCTCCAGCTGCAACATTTATTCCCTTATTACTTTTTTACAGTTATCTGTCGGTATCAGCACAAATGTTTAGACTGTAGTTATGGATTATGCCAGTTTAGTAGAGTGGTGGTTGTGTGTTCTTCCCCGAGATTCATGATGTCACTGGCATGGAGTAGTTGGCTAGATTTCCAGTACCAGGAATTGTTTCTCTGTTGTTGAGTGCATCTTAAGTCCAGTTAGAGAACTGTTGGTTACCTTCAAAGTATGTGTGCCACTACTACACACATATGAAAGCTTACATGACATCTTCTGGTGCTATGAAAGCTAGTTCTTAGAGAGAAAGCAGTCAGGTCAGTTCCAAACTGGGTGACTCTGAGTCCGTGTCTGAAGTAATGGTGCCTTCAGCAATAGGGACTTATCTTCCATATCTGGGGGACAACAAAGGACAATAGTAATAAGTTGTGTGTTTTGGAAATCTCTTGGACAACCCTGAACAACAGCTCAAAGAGGACTTCTCATGTCTAGTGTTAGTGTTTTTGCTAGATCTTCTATGGCTCTTGGAGGAAGTATTGTCAGTCCCAATGAAGAAAGTTCACTTAAACTATGTGTGTATACATACAGAATTACTTGTGTGGTTTTTTATATGTGGGGTTTTCAAAATATAAAGATAATTGATATTACAATTTCTTATGATTCATTCAGACTTCTTTACTGTTATTTTACTACCCTTCTTCTGTATTTATATCCCTCATCCCTCCCCAAAAAGCCCCCTTTCCTATTTCTCCAACCAGATCACTTATACACTATTATTTATTTCCCTCTCTATTGTTCCCTAATGCCCCATCCCAGAAATGGTCCATTTTTGCCTTTCCTGGTTTCTGCGGTTACTCCAGGATATGTACTCACTTCTGAAGATCTGGTTGTTCACTTATCTTTTGAGACTGTTTCACACTCTTGCTTTCTAGTATTTAGCATGCTTGGCATCCTATGCACACAGCTCCCTTTACAGACCCTTCAAAGTCCTGCTTCCATTATGCCATAATCTCTGCAGGCAATTCCAGTCTCTCAGTTTCTCCATGTGAAGAAAAAAAAAATAGGTCACTCTGACTGTGGGCAGCATCATAACAGGGACTGGAGATTAGAAACAAAGAACAAAGAAGAAGGAGAAAAGCAAACCCAGTACAGGCCTTCCTTCCTCTGCTCCCTGGTCAGTGCAAGGGACCAAAGTATTCCCATAGACACGCCTTTCCACTAGGATGTGCTGCATTCTTTTGAACTTTGGAGCAAGATAAAATTCCCCCACCCCCTTACGTTGCTTTTCGTCAGATATTTGGTCACAGTAAGGAACTGTGTTTACTGTACAGTTACAGTAAGTAACTGACATTCAATGTTTATTGTGAATAGTTCTGATTCATAGAGCAATGTTAGCAAGGCAGGTGTTAGTCTTAGTTACTTTGTCTGATGCTTAAATAAAACACCATGACCAGGGCAAAGTTAAAAAAGAAGACATTTAATTTAGTGCTTATGGTTTCACGGGTTAGAGTTCATGATGGCAGATCAAGGGCATGGTGGCTGGAATAGCTGAGAGCTTACATCTTCTTGATCTGCAAGTAGGAGGCAGAGAGGGAGACTGAGAATGGCTGAAGTCTTTTGAAACTTCAAAGTCTGTCCCCAGTGGCAAAGCTCCTCCAACAAGGCCACTCCTCCTAATCCTTCCCAAAGAGTTCCACTAACTGGGGGCAAACCATTCAAATATATGAGTATATGGGAGCCATTCTCACTCAAAGTACCACAGTAGTATGTAGTATACTGGGAATAGTTTTAGGGACTTTTCTCAATAACGAAGGAACATGTTAGAGACAAAACTTAAGTGCTACTGCTCCCGATGAATAAGCTTTATGCTCTGTTCTGTTACTCGGTGCTTGCTACGTCCTACAGCTTCTGGCCACGATTACTAAATTCAAATACCTCCAGCCAATAACAGTTTGGGAAAATTGTTTTGTTTCTCTTTTCCATGGTGATGTTTTTTGTTTGTGCTTTCTGTTTATTTGTGTTTTTTTTCTTGAGATAGTGTTTATGTAAAATGTAGTTGCAAACAAAGAGGGGAAGGTTGCCCCATGATTAATGTCAGCAGTCCTAAAAGTTCTGAATCAGGAGAGTTTGGGGCAGAACAGGAACCAGAGTAACTCTAAGTAGTTCTGATCCTTGGCATCTCTGAATGACCCATGATGCTGGTGGTCGAGATGCGGGTATTGATGATATTATTGCCATTGGTTACTGGGCATGAACCATATCCCAGACAACAATAACTCATTTAACTCTCTTCATGGTTTACAGTGATTTTTTTTACAGGCACTTTATACATAGTTTGCATAGCTAGGACTTACATGTTGAAATCATGCCCAGATATAATCAGAGTTTTGTCTTTGTAAAGTATTATATTTGTAACTCTTAAAAGACTGGTTATGGTTGTTTTATAGTCAGTGTGATCCTGGACCCCAGCACAACCCATCTTGACTTAGCTCTGTCTAAAAGTGGAAGACTAGTGACTTGCAAAAGATGCCACAGCAATCTTCAGGCTTCTGCCAAGAGGTTTTATGGTTTACCCTGTGTCCTGGGCTGTGAGGGCTTTACTTCAGGAAGATATTACTTTGAAGTCTCCATCGAGAAAGCAACCAGTTGGGATGTCGGAGTCTGTTTAGAGAATGTGCCGAGGGGCTTTAACATGAAGAAGGAGTCTGAGTTTGGATTCTGGACCATCAAGATGTCTGAAGAGGATGGCCTTGAAGCTCTCACTTCTACCCCAACTCTTCTCCTTCATCTGAGTAAAAATCCCCAGCTTGTGGGAGTTTTTGTAGACTATGAGGCTGGAGTTGTATCGTTTTACTGTGTAACTACTGGCTTCCATATCTTCACCTTCCCCAAGGCTTCTTTCTGGAATACTCTGAGGTCCATTTTCCATGTTTATCAACATTCTCCTTTGTTCCTGCCTGCCATAAATAATTAAGGAAAGAGGTCCCTATGCCTTAAGTAGCGTCATAGAAAATTTATAAATCCCACAAGGCAGAAACTTTGTTTTTCTTCACTGCTGTTCCAATGCTTCTAATAAACTTCCAATAAATGTGCACTGAATTAGTAACCCTTTCAAATGTGTTGAATATTGAATGATTCAAAACATACTGCACAGTCCCTGTGTTCGGACAAAGAATCTGAAGATAATTATTGTTTTCTGTTTATAGTGAGCACAGCTAAATTAAATCATTAGAAGTTAGAAGACCCACTTTTAATTTAGGCCACATCTCCTGCTGGAAGCCTATATAAAAGACATAGAAGAAGGAAGTTTGTTCTCTTTTTCTTTCTTCCTTTCTTTCTGTCCCTCCCTCCCTCCCTCCCTTCCCCCCTCTCTCTTTCTCTTTCTTTCTTTCTTTCTTTCTTTCTTTCTTTCTTTCTTTCTTTCTTTCTTTCTTTCCTTCCTTCCTTCCTTCCTTCCTTCCTTCCTTCCTTCCTTCCTTCCCTGCTTGCTTCAGGTCTCTCTGGCATATCCATTCCTTCACTGGCAGTTGAGCAGATTTCAATGTATCTTGAAGACCAACAGAAATATTCAGCTTTATTGTACTGAACAATACTGGATTTTTGGACTTTTTCTTGGTTGACAACCATGGTTGGACTAGCTGGGTCACAGTCTATAAGCCACACTAATAAATAAATCATACTTGTGTGTGTGTATACATATATATATACATCATACATACATACATACATACATACATACATACATACATAGTGCTTGTTAATGTCTATCCTTTATTCCTATTCTGGAAAAGAGGTATGGAGATTGAAAAAAATACCATTTTCTTCTACAATTAAAATATTGTTTGGATGAATTTTTTAGAATATATTTTTCAGTTTCCTAGAAAATTCAATAACCATGTTTCTCAATTTTCATTCCATCTTTTTTTCATAGTTTACATAGTCTACCCCAGAAGCACATAATGGAAAGCATGTTTGTGTGGTTTCACCATGCTGCTAGCTAACATGCTGACCAGTAGATGGCAGTCTTGTATTTTTGGTGGCTCTGGTAATACAGCTTTGACTTTAATAAAATGTAAATACTTCTTGGACCAAGATCAAATAAGGATAAAAGTCATCTTGTTCTTACAAAAGATTTTAACAATTTAAGCCAACAATGTTTTTTTGGTGTTTTTCTTTGTTGTTGCTTTTTGGTTTTGTTCGAAATAGGGTCTCATTGTGTAACTCTAGCTGTCCTGGAACTAGTGTTGTAGACCAAACTGGTTGTGAACTCACAGAGTTTCATTGGCTGGGATTAAAGGCATGCACCACTTGGCAAAAATATTAATTTTCAGTCAGAACAATAAAATTCATTCATTCTCTCTCTCTCTCTCTCTCTCTCTCTCTCTCTCTCTCTCTTTCTCTCTCTCTCTCTCTCTCTCCCTCCCCCTCTCCCTCCTTCTCCGTCTCTCTTTCTCTCTTCTATTAGATAAGATCTGATTCTATACCCTAAGCTGTTCTGGAGTTCACTATGTAGCCCAGGCTGGCTGCAAACTTATAGGACTCCTCCTGCCTCAGCTTTCCAAATGCTGAGTGTTGAGATTATATGTATGAACTTCCATATACAATTATAATTTTATTGACTGGTTGATCAATTTTAGTGTTTAGAAACAGGATCTCATGTTGCTGGTGTTGACACTAAGTAGCAGATGATGACCTTGAACTTTTGATTTTTTTTTTTCGTCTACCTCTTAAGTACTGGAAATACAGGGGCATCCCTACATCCAATTTATGTGATCCTGGTGGTCAAGTAGTGGGCTTCATACATGCTCGGCAAACATTCCACCACCTAAGTTATAATATATCCCTGGCCCCCTTGGTGGTTTTAAATGTCACCTCATGGGAGCCTTGGTTATTATTTAACTTCTATTAATTTCTTTTAATTTAGCAAGTAATCAACCTCATTAGTCAGGTTTCATCATTCCATCAGACTTTGGGGCAGCTCAGCTCTGTTACATTCACCACTGGTCTTAGTGAATAAGTCCAATTGTGGACTCATTCTGCCCTAAAGAGGTGTAGTTGGTCCTAAGGACCATTAAATTTACTGGTCTGATACAGAACTGTCCATATAGTTTATGATGCAGGGGCACACTGTTAATCCTATCAGAATGAGAATTAAGGGCTAAGTCAGTGCTGAGAACATAATAGTTAGCCAGGATGACTAAGAAGACAGAGACTAGTGTCAATTATCTGATTTATGTCTGTCTTTTTTTCATTTTGTGCTATTTTTTAAACCATAGTAGGACTTTAAAAATTCCTCTTGATCAATTAGCATAAAAATGACAAGTGTTTTTTTTAAACAGGTGTTTTATCTCATAAGAAGTACATCTAAATCTTTTATTCTAGGTCTTGATCAATTTGGGTACTTAGTTTGGGAAACATCAGAAGAGACATATTTAGTCAAACCATTAGTACATGCCCACCAAGCAGTCTCGGGGGCTCTTTATCCACACGAATTAACCCATATGGTAGCAGGCCTTAGAATACGGAGAAGTTGCCTAGGTTGAAAGTGTTGGATATTAGACAAGCTCCAGCCCCTTGTAGTCCTTTAACACTAATTTGTGCTGTCCCCAGTCATAGTGAGTTTTGTCAGTCAGTGGGCTGGCAGTCTGGTTAGTTCCTATCCCTATATAGTATGGGGGCTGAATGTCTAAATGTAAACAGCAATCGTGGCTTATTATTGGCTAGGATTGATTAATTTTATCTCTCCAGGGTCCCTTTCTGTGGGTTAGAGTTTGATGACCCAGATTGTTCCTGTTTTTTGAAGGCCAGAATCTTTTCTAAAAGGATTTTTTCAGGAAGCCTTAGTTTCATTACCTCACTTGTTACAGTGGAAATTCCCTGGTTTCTGGCAACTAGGGAGCCCAGCTACAGGGCATGCTTAGAATTGTGAACTCTGTATTTCTGTCTCAAAAGTTAAATTCCCATACCTTTCCTCTCTCCAATCCAGCCAGTTATTTAAAGTAGGCATCAATGAGGAAGGATCAAGGAGAGTATGGGCTGCTGGTCTGTAGTCAGGTTAACTAATACCTTCCCTGTATCTGTCTTCCTCACTTCCCAGGTCCAGGCCTAAGGTACATGGCATTGGAACATAACCCTGTATCCGTACCGAACACAAGTCTTAGGATAGGGTACAGAAGCAGGGAATGGAAGGGCTTGGGGATGCAGTGAAACTTCCATTTCAATTTCAATGAATCTATAGTCCATGGCTTTCAATTTTTTGACCTGGGTGTGGTGAATTTGTGGTGCAAAGCCAACTATATCCACAGCCATAAGTGTGGAGAGAGTCCACATGTACAGTCCTTTTTAACTTGGTTTCAGTGCTCCTTTGGCTACCTGCTTGGCCCAGACAGTATCATTGGACAAGGGGAAACTTGTGGTGGAATCAGAGGTCATCTGAGTGTCTTGGAGAGTCCAATTCATAGCCTATATGGAGGACTGGAGTGCCCCTAGTGACTTGAGAAAGGATGGTTAGAGAATCCTACCAACTGCTGGTGGGAAAGGTTGAGCCTGGGAAGCATGAGGGAAGTCTTCCAAACATCATTTTATAGGGAGTAAATCCCTCCCTATATGGGCTGCAGTGAGATGAAGCAAAATAAAAATAAATAAATAAAATTTAAAAAGAGAAAGAAAAAGAAAAAGAAAGGGGGAGGCCTACCTTCATATCAGTCATCCTTTGCTGAACTCAGAGTTTTTTGTTTTGTCCTGTTTGTTCTTTTTACCTGTCCAGAACTCTGAAATCTGTATGTACAATGAAATTCTTTATTTGTGTCTAAAGCTTTAGCTTTTAATTGAGAGATTTTTGACTGCAAAAGCCAGGCCATTTTTAAACCCGATTGCATAGGGGGAGGTCAAATCAGGGGACCAATTCCCAAAAGAGTTTTTTACAGCTACTATTTGAACAGGTTTGTCTGGGTGGGGAACACAGAAAAGGTATTATAAAAACTAGCAAGTACTTTTATCCTCATCCAGCAGGGCAGGTCTTGGTGAAGTCAGTTTTCCTGGGGTTTGCCAGGGTGTTGGTTCCTCATGTGACCTCCTTCTTGGGAAAGGGCTCCCTATTTTGGGTTCATTTGAGCACAAACCTGGGATCTGGCTGAGATATCTCACATTAGGCTGTCTAGTCTTGGTATAACATACTTTTGTCTGAGCAACTCAGAAAGTTTTGTCGACCCCAAATGCATAGCCTGGTGAAGATCAGTTACTAAAATCCTGTTTGTTGTTTCCTCCATCACCTTGTGGGATTTCTTTACCAGGGAGTCTCAGGCAACACGACAACACTTGATCTGATATACCATCAGAATATCAGTAGGTCCCACTGGTCTTAGGACCAGGTTAGCAGTTCAGCAATGGAGAACAGCAATTTGGAAGGGAAGTCAAATAGTCTCTAGTAGAGCCAAGATTTTTTAAATGTCCTTTTTCCCAGCAATGAGAAGCCCTCTTTCTCTATAGATAATACCATGGCATGCCCTGTAGTAAAAGCACACCAACTGACTGTCCATGTATATTATGGTAGACTTTGCTTTTCCCCATCTGAGAGTTTAGCTCAGACCACTTGGTTCTGCTCTCATAGCTGAAGTACCTGTCTTGGGCCCAAATGATTTTGGTTACAGTAACTATTGCAGTTCTCATGTACCTGATTTGTTTCATCTTTCATCTCGTGAGAGCCATGGATGAGCACCTATGTCATCTAGCTTAATTGATGGTGGGGTTTTTCAAATCAGACTCAAAGATGAGCCAGGAGCCTAGTGCTGGGTCACATAGTCATTAGACATCCAGAATTCTCATGCTCTTCAGTGGAGGGCCTTAACCGTGTCATGGGGTTATGTGAATATATCTTGACCCAGAGTCAGTCTTTCTTTCTTTCTTTCTTTCTTTCTTTCTTTCTTTCTTTCTTTCTTTCTTTCTTTCTTTCTTTCTTTCTCTCTCTCTCTCTCTCTCTCTCTCTCTCTCTCTCTCCTTCCTTCCTTCCTTCCTTCCTTCCTTCCTTCCTTTCTTTCATTAAACTAGCAGTATCTGCCACAGCTCTTAGACAGTGGGCCTTGAATCCAATTGGCTATGAATCCAATTGTTTAGACAGGTATGTCATAGGGTATTTTCATGGCCCCGCAGTTTGGGTTGAAACCCCTTTTGTCTTTTGTTTCACAGGCAAGCAGATGGAAAGGTTTTGAGATATCTGGAGCTGTTTTTTAAAGTCTCAAGTGCCTTTTGTTTAGTCTCAGTCCAGATTAGGTACTTTGTTATTTTCACAAACTCTGGTATGCAGAGGCAGCATTATTTAGTTGCACCTATGAACTCTTGAGCCTATCTCCTTGTCTGTGGGATTGGGATCTCACAGGAATTCTACTCAGAGTATTCCTTTTGCCTCCCCTCAGCTGGTAGCCAAAATAGGTAGCCTTTTACAAAATTGGGCTTTCTTAGGCAACTTTTTATAGCCCAAAGTCTGTAACTCTTGCAACAGTCCCTTGCAGTATTTAGTGTCTTTAAATCCTGGGGAAACCTGGTTCAAGAATGTTCCCCATGGTAACCTCTCACTGAGTCTGTCCATTTAAAAGCAAAGACAGGTTGACTCACCTCTACCAATAGGAGACTGAAGAATGCATCTTCCAGGTCCGAGACAGTGTATATCTCTTTCTCTGGAAGAACTAGACTCATAAGAGTCAGCTATCTCCAGTTTTTTCATAGACAAGAGAGGCATATTCCAGGGTGATTGACAGGGTACCAGGATACCTGTCTCTTTAATCTAGGCAGTGTAGACTGAAATTCTCTCTTTTGTTTCCAAGGTCATTGAGTATTGTTTAATCTGGATGGAAGTAGCTGAACTGGTTAGTTGAACAATTGTAGGAGCTTAGTGTTGGGCCTGTCCTGGCTGGGAGTGGGGGAAGTGTTAGTGTTCTTTTGACAAAAGGTGAGACACCAAAATTTTGCTGGGCATCTGTAACTTTAACTCTGTCTCATCATCAGAGAAGGTGATGGCAACTCCCAGTTTATGCAAAAGGTCTTGTACCAATCAGTTCTCTGTTGTTAAACATCCTTTGAGCTACCCAGAGCAACTGGGACCTTCTTACATCTCCTAATTTTTTAAATTTTTATAACTTTTCCCCCTAATACATAGGGCTGACTGGGTGACAAAAGAGATCTTTTGAGGAGCTGTCTTTTATCTTTTTAAAAGGTACCTAGTGAGAATTGTTTAAGGTCTTCTTGGTCAGTGTAGGACAGAAGGGAAAATCATTTCTGTCCAGGCTGCATTGCTTGACAGTGCTCTCTCGGCCTTTTAAAAAAGAGAATGGTGGGCTTTGAGGTTTCAATTATACAGACCATTGATTTCAAAAGTGACATAAGCCATAAAAGAGAAAGGAGTGAAATTTTCTCTTTTTCTTTGAGATTCTCCAAGGGATCGTCTCTCCTTCCCTTGGGTTGCTTAGAGTAGGCGAAAGTGGAGGAAAAGCTCACCTGTGGGAACTATTTCCTCCTCCTCATGTGCATTCCACTTAGATGGCAGAGGGCCTGGATGAGAGGCCCAGCCCCTCTTCACCTCTACTTAGGGATCAACCCTCACTGTGAGAGGGAGTCAAGCAACAAAACAAACAAGTGCTCCTGCTTCCAGAGTGGGACAGGACAGGTGGAGGGTTTTTTTTGAGTTTCTCTGGACAACTTGGCAGAGGCAAAAGATTCAGGTCCCCAATAGGAGGGGGCACAAGTTTTAAGACAGTGGGAGAGGGTCTTACACCAGAGCAAGCCACCAGAAAGTTTGAACAAGGTTTAGAGTATCTTCCCACCCCAAATTATCCAGTGAAGAAAACCCTTCACAGGTGTGGCCAGCTACTTGGGTTTTAATTGATTTCAGATGCAATCAACGATGCAATCAACCTGAGGCCCAAGATTAGCCATCAGGCTGCTCTTGCAGAGGACCTGGGTTCAGTTTCTAGCACTTACGTAGCTCACAACTGTCAGTAACTCCAGTTTCAGGGGATCCAATGCCCTCTCCTTACCCCCTGTATACACATGGTGCACACGCACTCATAATGACACATACTTATACACTAAATAAATAAATAAATCTTTAAAAAAGTAAAAGTGAGAGTCCCTGTCTCCAAAATAAGGTGGATGACATCCTGAAGAACACAACCTGAGGTTGATCTCTGGCCTTCCTGTTTATGCTCATATGTAAAGTCATGTGTTGCCAGAGTCCAGCCCCGGCAGGGTTCAAAACTGGAAGGAAGATGTGTAGAGTAGGCGAATGAAGATTTGGACCAAGACATGCAGCTCACACACTCTGGCACTGAGATGACTGAAAACATTTATATTCATTTTTTCATTTTCTCATGTAGAGTCTCTCTTAAGAACTGCCTACATTTAACAATAACGTGAATACTGCACTTTTCACTCTTCCTTTCCCCCTCAATCTCTGTGGTTTCCTGCTAATCCATGGGCTGTTTCAAGAAAGAAGAAATAGCTTCAGTAAGTAGTTACTGTCTAACCCAGCACATTGGTTTGTAACTGAGTGACTGTGGTTGGTAGCAATTGAAGTTACAGTGTAGAGAATGACACATGGCATGCTCAGGAAATTCTGATTTAATTATTGGCATCTAGCATCTCCCCAAATCCTAATCAGGACCTCTCCTTTAATACCAAGAGCTCTCAGCAAATTAGAAACCTGTGTCAGTTCTTCCTCTTAGGTCTTGGAAACAACAAGCCAGAAAGACCTTTTTAACCTTTTCATAATCATCTAGCTATTGTTTAGAACAAATCTATGGACAGATTATTGTCAGAGCTAATTTCCCACTGGAAGAAAACATCCGGACATTAGCTGATATACCCAGACCAGGGCCTTGTGTTGACTCAGTCAAATCGCCATCATTAACAAACAGAGGAATAGTGATCTACTTCACTCTCACAATCCTCAGAGAAAAACAAGAATAAATCTTTGGCCAAGCTTTCTTTTTCTGATTCTGAGGAAACATCTGTCACAGACAAAGTGAAAATAAAGACTTCTAATAACAATGCCAAGAGTGTAAATGTGAGGCAAAAGTGAACCAAGCATTACCTCAAGAAAAGCCACAAGATTCTGCACAAATATCCCCACAGGTTCTTGCCATCTGGAGACCCAGCTTCTCAGGCCTTGCCCTAAGGAGATCCATCTGCATTAGACTCAGTCATCATTTCCAGAAGAGGCTTGGCCATTGCCAATGCACATATACCAGTAAACACACACACACACACACACACACACACACACACACTCTCTCTCTCACACACACACACACACACAGAAAGAGAGGGGGGAGGGGGAGGGGAGGGGAGGGGAGGAGAGAGGAGAGGAGAGAAGGAGTGCTCCAGACCACAAGAGCCTTTTGTTTGGACTGTTCAGGAGCAAACACTTTATAACGTTCTTTCAGTAGTTGCTAAGTACAAGTGTTTACTCACTGAATGCACACACATACCATCTTGTTGAGGTCATGAACAAATATAAAACATTTTGTTCCAAGTACCATGGACACTTAATAATCTGAGGACTTTTTAATAATTAAGTATGCTGACTCAAATGCAAATGTTACCGCTCTATATGAATTTGAAGTAAATTCTGAAAGGGAGAAGAGAGAAACTTGTGAAAGGATCCATGTGTATGCCAGGCTTTGTCTGATTGTACACTTAGATCCTCTTGCAGTTAAGCTGACGTCAAACTGAAAAACAAAAAGTGAGCAAGAGTCATATGAACGTTTCAGGTAGGAGTGGGTCACGACCAGTTTCACGTTTTTTAGGGCATTTAATCTGGTGGTCATGTAGAGGTAAAAGCACCCTAGGAGTGCAGATACTTCCTTTGAACCACTCTTCCAACTTCTGATCAATGGTCTAGACTCTTTCGGAGATTAAGGAAGAACTCAACAGGTAACTGGCAGAATAAGGGAAGGATACCAACACCAGACCATAAACTAGAGGCATCTGTAAGAGTTCAAATCAGAGAGAGAAAGTGTTAGGGTTTTGCAGCAGACTAGAACCTTGAAAGACCAGGGCCAAGGAATGTCACAAAGATCATACCACACCATAGGTCTCACTCCAGAGATTTATTGAGGGTTGGGGGGGGCACCTCTGAGTGGAAGTGAGAGAGACAGAGAGAGAGAGAGAGAGAGAGAGAGAGAGAGAGAGAGAGAAAGAGGCAGAGACAGAGAGCAGGATGTGATATCATGATATCAAGGACTTTATAAAGGGTACACAATAGTAGGACTGTGTTGCATTTGGCTGCAGGTGATGATGTGGCTCCTGGCGCTGAGTCACTGAAGGGAGGCTCTGGGAGCACCTGGTTATAACAGAAAGCAGTAGACTAAACATGCCCAGCAGATTGGACTGGGCAATGAGAAAGGGTATGGGGGTCAAGAGAAGAGAACCAAGAGAGTACCAAGAGTACGTGGCCTAAATGGCAGGGTTATATAGCAGTGAGAAGCAATGTGTGGGAGAAGTTTAGGGTAGTGGGGAAGAGTGAGAAGGGCTAAGAGTCACAAGTACTGAGTGAGCCTGGAGGACAACACGGGCTTTGGTATGATAATGGACACCACAGATAGCCATTTTCCCCTTATGACAATGTAAAGGACAGCTCCTTTGGTAGAAGGAAATTGGTGCCAGAATTGTGGAAGTACAGTTTCCTTTGACCTGACACCAGCCCACTTCCATTAATTGATAGACCTTCTGTCCTTGGGACGTCTTTGCCTTATGTCTGTGCTCTGCCTTTGTTTCTATTCCACAAAGCCTGAGTAGTCTTGCTTTTGTTTTCACTTTTCAGTTATAAGACATAGACAATCTGAGGAAACGCACACAGAAGCACACATGCACAAAATCTCATAGCACCACTTTCGGAGTTCCTTAAATGTCTGATTTTTAGTTTTCTATAACAGGTTCTTGGCTACAAATACAAGCTTAAAAAGTTCAAAGAGGAAAAAATTATACTAGAAGCTTAACCTACAAAAGAGCCTCATAGAATCTTCATATTGTTCGGCGATTGGATATCCTTAGAGGAGGGCTACTTACCAAGGTTTTCAAGTTGTCTGCCTCCATCTGCAGACACACAAACTGGCTGCAGATATGTAGAACACTGTGCTCAGTTCCAAGGACATTTTTAAATAATATAAGACAGAGGCTCTGCCACAGGGCTAGTCATCCCATCAGGCTGAACTATGAGCACTCATTTAAACACGAGGTTACAGGTGTCATCCTGTGTTTCCACTACACCTGTGTAAAGGAAGGAACGCACCTGAGGAGGAAGAAACCTGCACTGTGAAAGTCAGTTAGCCAGCCTCTCTGACTCAGCTTTCAGAGACGACAGGGGCTAGTTCTTCAGCTCTGTTCCCACTGCAAACCTGGAAGCTAGTCTGTGTACAGCAAAGCTCGAAGATTTCTACTGGGAACATTTGTCGACAGGAGTCACATCACGCCCCCTCCCCTCTTTGGACTCATGGCAATATTGGCCATAATGCTTCTGTCGGTCTAGCCATAATGGCTCCCCAGGACTGGACTCAGCACGAAACATTACATTAACAAATTAGAAGTAATCCAAATGTAGTAAAAGCAACTAAAATTATACAGCCAACAGAAGGGAGTGCCTAGAGAGTTCCTCGTAATCTTGGAACAGCTACTGTACATAGAAAGCTTGGCTACTCTCTGACAGGATCTTTTCTGACCATTCTAGGAATATTAGTCAAACCATAAATTCTGTACTGTTTGACCCAGTTTGTTACCTCACAACTGGAGACCACCATAAATCTACAAATGGTTATGACCAAATTACTAAGAGGTAAAACAAAAGGATCCTGAATGTTCACTTATTTATACAAATATTTATTTATTTATTTATTTATTTACTTTTGGAGAGTTAGATAATTCATTTTTAGTATGCTGACCGGCCCAGCCAGCCGACCCAGTGAACTCGAGACTGTATTCTGATCTACAGTTACAACATTTATAGGCTATAGCATCATTTTGAGTCTCTTTTGTTGGTGGTGGGTTTTAAAAACATTTATTAAAAATAATTTTCTCATACAGCATATACTGATAATAGTTCCCCTCCTACATTTCCTTCCAGATTCTCCTCACTCATCTATGCCTTCTTTCTCTTTCAAAAAATAAATAAGCAAATAAAAACAAATAAATAGACAAGCCAGAATTTAAAAAAGAAAGAGCACAATACACGCGCATCACGTACACACACACATACACACAAACCTATTAAAACACAAACTCAGAAACCATAATAAACTAGTAAATGACCAGTAAGACTTCTTCTATAAGTCCTGTACAAGTCCACACTCCCGCCAGCAGTTAGTTCCCATTCCTGCACATTCTTGCCAGCTTGAGCTGTCATTCACTTTACTGATCTTGGCCATTATGCCTGGTATAAGAAGAAACCTTAAAGAAATTCTTTGATGTGCATTTCCCTGATGATAAAAGATATAGACATTTTACTCAGCCACTTGTGACACAGAATTTTAAACTGGAGCTGCAGTTAAATAGCTCCAACCAGAACCAATGATGCAGGAGAAACTTGAAGTAGAATTGATGCTATGAAAGACTTACCAATAAACTCTCTAAGGATATATTAAGTTACATAAAGTAGAATTTAGCTACTGGACACTGCCTCTACTGTGACTGGGCAACAAGCAGTACACTAACCAGGCCTGTTAGAAACTACAGGAAAGAAAATTTTGTGTTATAACTGAAGGGTTGCTGAGAAAACATCTCTGCTAACACTTGTTTATCAAGATTGGTCTGTACTTAGGCTCTATTCCCTTTTACAGAAGGATAAAAGCCTAACTTACACCCAGCCTCTAGACCCACCCCCATATCAAGGAAAGTGCCTCTAATGGGCATCTCAAGAACACAGAACCATTAAGTCCTGGTCTGCTGTTAAGACCCTGTGCTCTTATCAGGAGAAGCATAATTCTGCCAAGTGGGCAAGGTGAATCTGGGTGACAGACTAGTATAGTTCAGAAATTACTCTGGCAATATCTTTGTTGTGTAAATCTCATTTCTGTTCAAGTACCAGACTTGTGGTCTCCTGAATCTGTTTAAATTGCACAAAGTAAAACTGGGACCAAAACCACAAGGAGATTTAAGGTTGACACTGTATCTGGAGTGTATAACCCCAAGGTCTATATAAGCTGTGAAATTTTCAGTTTGAGCCAGGTTCCCTTTTGTGCATCAGCCAGAAACAGTTGCATACATTATTTAAGAGCCCTTTTCCTTTATTAATCTGTGACTGGAGTGATTTCTCAGTGGGAAGGCTTATTAATCTGTGACTGGAGTGACTTCTCAGTGGGAAGGCTTATTAATCCTGTAACGATGTTTTGCAGACACAACTGAGCACATCTCAAACAGAATCACTAGTCATGAGACTAGTCATGAGAGTCACAGAATTAAGCCTAGCCCTTGTATCTGAGCAAGGACAACTTCACACACGTAAGAATGAGGAAAAAGCAAAGAAAACCATTGCATAGGCTCCCCATAAGGCATTTCTTTCTGTAAGTGAGGAACTTTGTTACGTGGTTACTAACTATCAGAGGAGGAAAGTGTATTGACATAACTATAGACTAAGATCACTGAGGCTTTAAGAAATCACCAAAAAAACAAAACAAAACAAAAAACAAAAACCCGAACAAACAAAAAAAAAACCCAAAAAACAAATAAACAAAAAAAAATAACAAAAACTACCTCAAATTGACAGAGATATTCCCATGGAGATTCTTTTAGAAGGAAAGCACTAATTGTTTTTTAAAAGTTTAGGCCACGAGAACTTTAGATGGAGCTTCCATCCCTGTGATCTGGCCTGCTCCACACTGGAAAAGCCACAAGTGACTGTATCTGATCATCTAGGCACAATCTCATTCAGCTTTCCCTAGGCTCATGTCTCCAGCACTGTCCTTAAACATCTTAGTTTCCAAATGTCAAGATCCAGAGAAAGACAACCCAACGTGAGGTCCCCTAAGGAAAAGGCAGCTCTCTGACTTGAATGCCATGGTAATGAGAGACAGTTAAAAGCTGTCAGAGAGAAATAACCCAGTGAAAAAGCTGTTTGTCCAGACAAGGGAAAGATCAATGAAGGAACAGCACAACAAAGTGAAATAGAGCAGAAGAGAAGCCAGAGTCATCTGTGTCTCCCACCCAGGACATGGGATTCACTCGTGATTTAAGAAGTGTGCTTGGTTCCACATAATATTTGACTGTTATCTTTTCAGCTATTTCTCTCCTCTGCTTGTAGACCCACCTATCAGTGGTGCACAGAGCCCTCTGACCTTCAATTCATGTTCCCATTTGTCCCTGCTTCTATCCTGTGTGTATTCTTCCAGTTGTGCCTCCACTGCCCTAAGACAGCGCATTTATCTACTGAGCTGTCTTACCAGCCCCTATACTTGCCTTTATTGCTTAGTCTTCTAACTGAAGAAAAACATTACTAGTTACAAAAGTGACCAGTTAATCTGCCTTATATAATCATGTACAAATACATATACACACAGTGTTTGGGGAGAAAAAAATTAGACCCTTTACATGCACATTCTATTCTCTTTACTTATTAGAACTGCATTGTATTAGTTAGGTATAGGAGCACATGTTTGTAGTTCTAGCACTACAGATGCTGAGGCAAAAGGATCACCACTTTGAAAACAAGTTGAGCTACATAGAAAACAAGACTTAAACAAAACAAAAACCACCACACTATCTTTATGTATGTAAAAGCATCTCATCCACATGACAGATGTGGCTCATCCCTCCTTGGTTGCAGTGAGACCCTCACAGTGTCTCTCATACATGTGCCACCCACTCTATCTCCTGTGGGGACATTAGGCTATCCTATCTCTATCATGTACTTATGTTTTTCTTTCTTTTACTCCTGTAGCCACTGAATTGTCTATTCAGTGCTTTATTCATCTAGGAAGGGTTAATATTTTGTAATATTAAGTTTTTCCATCTAAGAATACAGTATTTGATTCCTGTCTTAGCTACTTTTCTATGCTGTGATAAAATACACGACCAGTGCAAATATAGAAGAAATAGTTTATTTGTTCTTACAGTCCCTGAGGCTTAGAATCTATAGTGATTGGAACAGCATGGCAGCAGGTAGAAGATATGCCTAGATAAAGTTTGATGCTAAGAGCTGAGAGCCCACACCTCAAACTCAAGCACAAAACAGAGAGATCACTGAGAATGACACAAGGCTTTGACAGTCAAACCTGGCCCCCGTGACACACTTCCTCCAATAAGGCCACACTTCCTAAGCCTCTTCAAACAGCACCGCCAAACTGGAGACCAAACATTCAAATCTCTGATCACACAGTGGACATTGATTATTTAAACCACCACAGTTCTATTTAGACAGAGCTTGCCTTATGTCCTTTAAAGATTTGCTGTTGTTTTTTTCCCCTTTTGAATCATACTCTTGTTCAATAAAGTCTTGAAAATTTTATTGTTTTTGTTGCAGGAAACATTACAATGTTTTTCTATTTTTATTCTGGAAATTCTATTTCTACTACTGGGAAAAAGCAATTGATTTCTTGAAAGGAACTATGATGTTTTGAGTCAGCTTACCAAATTCCCTTGATGGTGTTGCTGTAATCCTCAATCATGAGGTAACATGGATGGTCCTTCCCCCATGGTAAATTTATTCATGCAGCCTATGAAACCAGACACAGCCCCACCTCCTCTGAGAAGCCTGCCTCTGACACTTCAGTGTTGGCAAGAGTCCTTGTTTGCTCTTTCCTACTGCCTTGTGCAAGATTGTGTGGCTTGCGTTCACTCCCCTTCATCCTAGGTGTCTGTCTGTGTCCAGCCTCACCCAGTGGACTTTGAGCTCTGTAGTCCAGGCATTAAATCAAACAAACTGACATTCTCGGAAAAGAAGCATCATGTGTGGAAAATACCAAATTTAAAAAGAATTTAAAAGTATTGCTGTTAAACTGCCTTAATTGGCAACAGTTAACAATCTAGAAAAACCTCCACTTTTAAGACTTCACCTACTCTGTTCTATTATTCTTGATGTTTATTAATATTACAGATGTAAGATATTCAACTTGTTTTTCTAGTACTGGGGACTAAACTGGAGGTATCCTGCAAGTCGTAAAAGCACTCTACTACTGAAATATATCCCTAGGTTTTATTTATTTTTTGTATACATACAAACTCATTTTTCTTTTTTTTAATATTTTTTTTTTCAAATCATAATTTATACTCATTCACACAGGGGTTATAAACACAAGAAGGCAGGATGTGGGGAAGGGGATGACACTGAAGCGTGGGTGTTCAGGGGGAATACAGATATCTTTCAGAAGAGGGTGTTGGCTGGGTGAAGTTTCAGGGGACAGGTCACTATGACTCTGCCTATGACTCACTTATCCTTATCTAAGTTGGTATTGTCTGCCAAGGCTACCTATTTACAAGGTCTATGACTACTCGGGCTGGTAAATTTCCACAAAAGCTGCCTGTTTACAATAGCTTATAGCCATCTGTTTCAGTGTTTATCCACAGAGACCCAAGACTTGGTGTTAGTATACATGTATGACAGGCCTATTACTGATTTTAGGCCTATGGCTGATTTTTAGGCCTTCAGTGTGTAAGCAGGGCTGCCCCTGACATCTCCTCCCTTCTCTAAGTATAGAAGGGCTATGGTTATTATAATCTTGTGAAGTTGGGGATAGAGGCCTGACCTCCAGTAATTGAAGGGGACCTTGAAATGGCTCTGGTCCCCCTGTCGTTGTCCAGTGAGGCATGAGGGCCATACCCGTCCCGATGTCTTTTTCATCCCTAGGTTTTATTATGTAGCTCAATGAATTCATAATTTTTCTCCTTCAGCCTCCCAGAATCTAAACAGTCTAAATGTGCACTGTACTGAGTTTACAGTGAGGTGTTATGAAAAATGTGGTGTAAGGAGTTTGATCAGTATGGTAAGGAGTTTGATCCAGCTCTAAAAACCTTGACTTTTTTCATTGTGTGTGTAACTCAAGAATTAATTTATCCTATAAGCTACTGTTTACTGAGAACTTACTGTCTTATTCTATTCAGGCTTCTGCAAACTACCCCAGCATGCCTCTGGAGGGAACTCAATGCATCAAACTCTTTGGCTTTGGTCCAGTGAAACACATTTTGGACTAGTGTCTTCTAGAACTGTGAGAATAAGCATCTATTGCTTTAAACACTCCAAGTTTGTTACTGATTTAATTTAGTACTAATAGAAAATTATGGAACCTGGAGAGGTGGTGTTGTATGGCAATATCCTGCCAGATGAGCATCCATCTTGAGGGAAGTTCCTTAAGATGCAGGATGTTCAAAGAGAGGTAAAACATTACATACTGCAGAGGACCTCCTTAAACAATTCAAAGGCTTCAGGAGATTCCTGAAATTTACCAGACACATTAGGTCCCACCCAGTTCAAGTATAAAGAGGGGGAGAGAGAGAGAGAGAGAGAGAGAGAGAGAGAGAGAGAGAGAGAGAGAGAGAGA
>NW_021604708.1:3020189-3041876 GCF_004785775.1 Grammomys surdaster | reverse complement strand
AGAGAGAGAGAGAGAGAGAGAGAGAGAGAGAGAGAGAGAGAGAGAGACAGAGACAGAGAGAGACAGAGAGAGACAGAGAGAGAGAGAGGAGCTAAGCAGCCTAAAAGAGGCTCAGAAGCTGAGGTGCCTGTGCAGTACACTCCAGGTTTCTGAATTCTTGTGAGCTATCACCCATGCTGGGCTTGGCTTTTGGAGTTGCAGCTCTTATATGCAACCACTCACCTCTACTCCTGTAAATAACCAAAATAAAACTCAGGAGTTTGCCATGCGGGACTTTGATGGTATCCTTACTTTAGTCTGTCATTGGTTTCCAATCTGAGTGAGCAAATCTTTCTTCATGTCTCTCCCAGAAAGTGTCACATGATAGATGGCTCAGTGGTTAAAAACATATACTGTTCTGAAGTACTGAGGTTAGTTTCCTGAACTCTCATGACGGGGAGTCACAGGTTTCTATAACTCCAGCTCCAGGGGTTTTCAGGTCTCCTTAGAGTCACACAAATAAAAATAAAAAATTACTATAGTTTGAATTTTTCAAATAAAGAAAATGAATAGAGACCAGTCAGACTGGCTAAGGAGTTATGCAGTATAGGCTTTTTGGGGGGCCATGATGATAGGACTGGGAATTCAGTATCAGGAGGATACAGAGAAAATGAAGGTCTGGAACAGGGGAATTCTCAGAGTCACAGTTGCCATCAGTTCCCTGTGGGCACCAGAGGACGGAGGACACTCTAGCTGGTTGACTGGATCCTTCCCTTCTGCAGGAGCATCTTGTTAAGGCCATCTACCTGTTAACAGATAGACGTCATCTCATTTGTCCCATCAAGTACTGGGCATTGTGCCCATTTCAACCCTTGTTTCTTAATGTAGAAGCCAGTTCTAACAGGTGGGGTGCTTTGTCTACAGACGAAGAAAGTACCAGGAGCAAAGGGGGACGACTTCAGAGATTCCAGCTCAGGGGCCCCACTCCTGCTTTCATTCCACGCCACTTTCTACTTTCAGTGCAATTGGCTTGTTGACTGAATGGCGGTGTGCATAGTTCAAAGCAGAAAAACATAGTGACATCGTTGAGATACTCACTAGGTCGGTGAGAACTTGAAAGTGAAGTTAAAAATTAAGCAGCCACGCCAAATGCAGGCTCTCTTGTCCCAAGAGCGCAGGGTCAAATCTGGCGTCGTCTGTTCCCACGTGATTCATTACGTTTCCCTGTGAAGAGAGGAAGACATAGGAACGCCTTTTTTTCTTTTTTTTTTCTTTTTTTTTCTTTTTTTTTCTTTTTTTTTCTTTTTTCTTTTTCCCAGCTAGCTTTCTAGTCTAAAGCTTCAAATACTAGTTTAATGGGGAGAGTGTTTTTCTTCTTTTAAATAGGATGTTAATTACAAAGCTATCAGACATGCATTCAAGGGAGGAAGTAATGTTAAGAGAACTCAAAAGCACATCAACTGCTGCCTGAGGACCTCCATTTGGGAATGGTGTCTGGTTCTGGAGAAGAAGAGGCTTTCTTACAAAATAACTATCCAGTCAAGACTTTAAGGTTTGAGAGGTCACTGGTGTCAAGGACCACGGTGGATTGTAGTCACTAGCTGGAAGAACCTGTGAGTATTGGCTGTGGTATGTAGATTTGTACAATTGGCTTTGGCTTCCGAATGAAACACTGAACCAGTACTAACAAGGTTTAGCTTTGGGACTGTACTTAATGAGTCTTTTCTGGTTTCAATACACTCGATCTTGCCTCTCAAGACGAGAAGACTTGCAGAAGTCTGAGTGAGATGGAAATCAAGACAACTGAATGTTTCTGGAAGGTTTGCTGCCTTTGTACAGTTAAGAGATCCCCAGGGAGACCATGGTAGGTACCTGTTATGATGGGTAGCCATAGTGGACAGGATTTATTGAGGATAGATATCTCTCACATCCTATCCAGAGAGAATCCCGACTAGGAAATGGAACTTTGGGAGGCTACACCTGAGCTGTGAGCCCCCTATGGATAGCGCTACGGTTGAAATGCACTTGGCTTTTTGGCATAAGTCTGTTTAGAATTTTCCACTTCTGGTTTTCAAATATTTTTTAAACCGTGATTTAACTTACGAATACATTAGTCAAGTGACCTACCAGTTCCTCAGAAAAGTAGAAAGCTAATGAGTTGCCTTACACTCTGGGGATTATTTTTGTCTCTTGTTCTTGGCAGTCTGTGGCTAAATGAGCACTTTCTCATCCAAGGCAGAAGAAAAGTTTAATACCAAACATTTTATCAAAATATTTTTATTTGCTATATGTCTGTATTTGCTCATGGATCTGAGATGGTCTAACATGGAGTGGGGACACAGTGGCTGTCACTGCTGGTGTTAATGTCAGTGACATTTGACAATGTAGAACTCCTTAGAGTGGTGCACCTCATACTTCTTTTCATGCAAACAGTCCCATGAAGTAATATCATCCTCTCTTTCTGCCAGAAGCAATTAAGGCCCTAAGAGTTTATGAAACTTGCTATGGCTTGCACAGAGTGGGAATTCAGGCTCTGAACTTCTGGCTCCTGATATTTGAACAATATGCAACATTTGCTTTGAGTAAATCAGGAGACTGGGCTAAAAAATTATGCAAGATAAGCAGGTTGTTAGGAGAAATCAAAGAGTACTAGAAACATTATTACAACAAAGTAATGTGTTCTAGGCTAAACATAGGATGAAGCCCCTTATACAACTATGTCTATGTCACCATTCCTCTCTAAGAAAGCCTATTATGTATACCATATGCATAACCATAATGCCTGTCTTCCCTTTTCCTCAAATACAACCTATATTGTCCCAATCTTTTGTAAATATAAATTTTGCTTTGACTTAATTGGAACTGTGTGAGGCTATACCTGAGCTGTGTTTCTAGGTCTACTTGCAACTTTGACACTAAGACTCACTATTATTTCCTGAATGGGAAGGTCTTTGATATTTCCATGGTCTCAATGGTTTACAGTTAGACTCAGAATGACTGTACTGTCTTCATTAATGACATTAATGGCTTGTGATTTCATGAGCCCTGATGATTTTTTGAAGCATGGTTTTTATTATCATGTTATGAAAAGACTAAAGTTTGGAATGACCAATTTTTATACTTGTCTTATGAAAAGGAGAAGCCATTAACAACAAAACAACAGAAGGCTATTAAGACAGAATTCAAATACTTGAATACAGTAGAAGCTGTGTGACTCCCTCACCACAGACACAGACACACAGACACACACAGACACACACACACACACTTTCACACCCCTCTATCCCTCTCTGCCCAGTGGTAGTGGAATGTAACGCAGAGGCAAAGTGTTTGGTTGACACAGATGTGGTACAAGGACCAATCCTTGGGAGAAACAAAAGGCTGTTAAGACCATTCATTCCCTTGCATAAGACTAAAACAAACAGAATGAGCGGAATAGGTTTACACTACTAGAAAAAAAAAAGCAAGAAATAATTGAAGAGTTTTTCTTTAATGTTAAAATTGAAATTCAACTTACACGTCTATCATCAAATTTCCCTTGGGAACAAATGATTAAAACTTAGAATATTTCAAAATGAAGCTAGTGATTATTTTTTAAACTTAAGTTTTAAAATGCTAAGAAAAAAAAGGAGGCTATACTAATAAGTAGAAAAAAACAGTCTGATCTTTGGGAGACTGTGTGCTGACTCTGTGAATTGTAAGGATGAGGTGACTGTCCAGTCTTCTGCACACTTTTTCTCACCAGTGAAGTGTGTACCTGGAGCAGAAGACCTGTGTCTTTTACCTCATCCAGATTCGAGTTACACTTGCAAGCCTGTCAGTTCAGAGCAACCAGCCAACATCTGCTCTGGTGCTCATCTGTTCTTGATAGCAGTTGAGCCTACATGTGGGTCCATTGTGATACAACACAGTTTCAATTAGCCCCAGCTTTCAGGAGGCTGAACTAGGAGGATCAGAAGTTCAAGGTCAGCCAAGTCCACTGACTCTGTCTCAAAAAAACCAAAACAAACAAACAAAAACAAAAGCAAAAAAAAAACCCAAGAATATCTCAAAACTTAGATGTTTAATAGTTCTTTATTAACTAATTTGACTCCTATGTATTAACCATCTATTAACCTTTCTTTAAGGACATGGTTGGGCTGAGGAGATTGCTCAATGGTAAAGTGTTTGCTACCCAAGCAAGAGACCCAGGTTCAAACCCCAGCACCTACAAACAATACAAAAGTTTGGTGGCATGTGCTTGTTCTCCTAGTGGTAGGGAGGTAGGGACAGGAGGACCCCTGAGGCTGACCAGCCAGCTCAGCCCAGTCTGCAAACCCAGGTCCTTGTGACACACACTAATTCAACAAACAAGATAAGTTCTTGAAAAATGACATGTGAGTCTGACCTCTGGCCTCCACATACACATTCACATGTGCACACATCACAGTAGATAGTTTTGGATAAAATTCTTTATTTATATTTTCCCTGATCACCTTCTATTCTAATGTCATTTAAGAGGGTGGGAATATCTCTTTAAACTTGGGTTCAGAAAGTATAAGATCCTGAATTACAAAATATAAGTATGATACAGGTGTTTTTTTTAACAGTTGTTGAAGATACAGTCTAAAATAGATATAATTTATAAGATTCTTAGAAGGTATATTCCTCCTTAAAAGAAGCAAATATATATATCCCTCCTAAAGAGATGCAAATACTGAATCAAACATGTCCATATTTGGAGCCATAAATTTTATTTGCTTTTTAAAGTAGCTAAATTAATTTATAATTGCAGCAGAAATCCTTCATTCAGTATAATTTTATAAATGTTTTAAAGAAATTGTCAGCTCAATAAAATGCTCATTTTATGAGTAGTAAAGAACACTCTAATCACACAATGGAAGTAAAGGCTTCAGGAGTTTGACTCAGCTGCTCATATTACATCTGTTTTCAGTCAGAAGTGACTAATGCATGCTCAACACTTTTTCCGCTCTTACAAAGTTCAGAGTCCCCTGCTAGGGAATGGTGCTACCCACAGTGACTCAACCTTCTCATCTCAGTTAACATAATTAAGTTACTCTCACACAAGGGAACCCATAGGCCTACCTCCCAGGTGATTCTAGATTCTACCAAGGTGACCATTAACACTGAGCATCACAGCACATGAAGGTCATGTAGCATCTTTAAAGAAGATGACACAGAACACTGTGCTTACCCAAAGGGAACAGAAAAAAATGGTCAGGATGAGAGTAAAGGCTGTTCTAGAACCATCTTCTTCAGCTCTTGGGCTTGACTGTTCTATTTTGTGGTCTGCTCTAAGTAATGGTACTTCCTAGGATTGAATGGTTTGCTGTGGTTTGATTATACCTTCTCAGCTTCCTTCTCTTAGTTTCATAGCACCACTGGATGGTTAGAGAATTTGCTCTAAGGATTTACAGTTAGAATTTCTCCTAAAGACACAGTCCACTGAAAGCATAGTCATAGTGTATAAGAGTCAGGATGTAGAAGTCATAAAGAACAAATAAAACAGCAGCAAATGCCCACCTCTTCCTGATCCTAGAGGCAGCATGGGCAGGAGGATGCTGTGTGTCATTCTTTTTTTTTTTTTTTATTGGATGATTTATTTACATTTCCTATGTTGTCCCCTTACCCCATCCCCCACCACCCCCTCGGAACCCCCAATCCCCTCGCCCCTCCTCCTTCTTCTCTGTGGATGTAACCTCTATCTACCCCCCCCACTCCCACCTCCTCACCCTCAAAATTCCCACCCCCTGGGGCATCCAGCCTTCATGAGGTCAAGGTTCTCTTCTTCCACCTATGCCCAGCAGGGCCCTCCACTTTTACATATTCAGCTGAAGCCCTGGATCCCCCCCTAAGTGCTCCCAGGCTGGTGGTTTAGACCCTGGGAGCTGTGGTTGGTTGGTATTGTTGCTCTCCTCATGGTGCCATAAATCCTTTCAGCTCCTTCAGTCTTCACTCTAACTCCTCTATTGAGAACCCCATGATCAGTTCAATGGCTATATGTGAGCATCTGCCTCTGAATATGTCTGACTCTTGAAGGCCTCTGAGGAGATATCCATATCAGGCTCTTATCAGCATGCACTTCCTGTCTTCCACATCAGCATCTACCTTTGGTGATTGCACATGGGATAGATACTCAGGTGGAGTGGTCTTGAGACGGCCCCTCCTTCAGTTTCTGTCCCTCACTTTGTCTCCATATTTGCTCCCTTGAGTATTTTGTTGCTCCTTCTAAGAAGGACCGAATCACCCTCACTTGGTCTTCCTTCTTTATGGGCTTCATGTGGCCTGTGAGTTGCATCTTGGGCATTTCAAGGTTCTAGGCTAATATTCAATAATCAGTGAGTGAATACCATGTGTGTTCTTTTGTGATTGGCTTACCTCACTCAGGATGATAATTTCTAGTTCCATCCATTTACCTAGGAACCTCTCGAATTCATTGTTTTTAATAGCTGAGTAATACTCCATTGTGTAAATATACCACATCTTGCATGATGTTTTTCTCATAGGTCAAAGCCTGTCGTGGTGATAGTGATTTGCGGGGGAGGAAAACCACGCCACAAAGTGCACATCACTCACCAGAGAAACAAAATGGATGAGAAGTCTACCACCAGGAAAGGTAAGGTGCTGTCCTTGTTTGAGTTATAGAAAACTCAGTGCTTGGCCCCAGCTACTTCATCCATGGCTGCTGTCCTCTCCCTGACTTTTCTTTATACTGTTTCCCTGGATGCTCTTAGTGTAACATCAGATTCAACCTCAATCCCAAGATGTCACTTGCTTTTTATTGTTAGGAGACACCATGGATTAATCTTGCAGAAATTGAACCAAATGATCAAAAAATCCTATATCCAAGGAATGGAATGAGTTTTGAACAAGTGATTTAAAGGCATACAGCCAGTTTAGCTATTTTACAGATCCCTGTGGAACACATTTGCCAAATGTCTGGCCACTTCCTCTGAGTTTGGCAACTTAAATTTTATCAAAATAATTCATTTGCAGGTAACTAGTTCTACCTGTGAGACTACTTGGAAATTTCTTCCATTTATTTTTGTTTCTTCACAGATCCTGCTTATGTCCCACAAGTCACAGTCTTCCAAATATGCAGGAGAAAAAAGCCTAACCCATAAGTCACATGGAAATCCTAATATTAACCCATTGCTTTATTTCAGTAGGAATAGATATAGAATATCAGCACACACAGCATACATACATATACATATTGAAAATATGATGAATGCATAAATACATACATGTTTAATACTGTTCATTACTATTTTGTATCACTTTTACCTATAAGTTTAGAAAAATTGTTTCTCCATATTTGTTTGAAAAGCTGAAAAACCATGGAGGTAGGGTCTAGTAATGCACGGGGTGGGGGTGGGGTGGAGTCAGCAAAGTACCCATAGTACTGTGAAGTATCAGGTCTCAGCTGGGCATTGTGGTGAACACCTGAAGTCCCAAGAGGCAGGGTTGGGGGCATCAGTTGAGCCTAGGAGTTCTAGACTAGTTTGAGCCACAAAAATGAAAACAAGGAGAAGAAAGCAGGCATCATCAGGGAGAGAGTTCAGAATGGAAAAGGAGAAGAATGTTATTTCTCTGACAGCTCAAAGGAAAATCCTCAGACATGGAAGTGCTGTCTTTGAAAGGCAACTGTCATGTCAACTCTCACAAGCTCTGTGAGAAATGAACGTGCTGAATGAGATGGACTGCTTCCTTGCAATGCAGAGGGATCCTTTCATGATCAGCTCTGCCATTATCTTCCCAGTGTCTTATTTTAGAGAAATGTAACACAGAATCCTTACATTAAGGCTTTTCCTTTCCTTACCATCTGTCTCCACACTTTTAAAGAATATTTGCAAGATTCCAAACTTACCATGCTTATTAAACCCAGCAAAATAATATGGCAACACTGTTTGGAAGAAATATGTTGGTAAAAAGGGGGCATCGGGATTAGCTCGGCCTGATGACAACTGGTTTATAGTTTGGCTGCCATGGAAGTTTGAGGTAGGAGAGATGGCAAGTTCTTGGGCTACAAAGTAAATTCAAACCCAATCTGGGCAACTTAACAAGACCAGTCTCAAAAGCACTCTAAAAGGGGCTGGAACCCAGGCTCAGTGGTAGGCTGCTTGCCTGGTAAGCAGATACAAGGCCTAGATTCAATCTCCAGGATGAAAAAAAAAAGAAAAGAAGAAAGAAAAAAGGACAAAAGCAAACAAAAACCAAGCTAGTAGTATTGATTGGTGTCATCTGGAGTCTGTTCATGTTTAGCCGTGGCAGGAATGGAAAGCAGCAGTTTCCTTTTGGGTGCTCATTGTGTAACTGTATTCTGCCTAGGGTCAGGTTTCTGCTCATTACGCTATGCGCTAGCTCTCATCATGCACTTCTCCAACTTCACCATGATAACACAGCGTGTGAGTCTGAGCATTGCCATCATTGCCATGGTGAACAGCACACAGCATCAGGACCCAGCTAATGCATCCACTGAGGGGCCTGTGATGGACCTCCTAAGTAACCGGACCAGAGGCATCAAGGACTTTAGTAACCGGGTGAGTGTGATGGAGAGAGGGCTCTGTGCTGACAGAAAATAACAGACAAGAACAGGGGAGAGAGGCTTGACTCTGCAGATTATAGAATTCAACCATAAACAGAAAAGGACTGAAGTGATTCTTCAGCCATTGCTTCAGTTTGTGATGACAATAATAATCTTTCATTGAAGTAACATTATAGAGAAGGTGTAAGACAAATGAAAGAAAAAAATTAAAAATAGGAATAATAAACTTATTTGAGTTTCTTCAGAGAAAAACTAGCTACTATCTAGGGAACCCTTCTGGGTTGCCCGATTTTATTTGAGTGCCTGCAGCTTGCATAATTTTTAAAGCTATTTATAGCTCAGCAAATTCTATAGGATGATGAGAAATGCTTGTGGTTCTAGTCCTGTGGAATCTCCTCCACGATTCTCCAGTCAGCAGCTCCCCGACTGTAGCTGAGTAAGGCAGTTCGCCATCTATTTAAATTCTCCCCAGCATTGCTGTCCAGCTTAGATATGTGTGGCTCTTTCCAGCCTCCTTTTTCATAAGCTACCATTTTTACCAGTTCCCTCACTGATCAATGAGTTAAACAGTACCTTTATCACAGGTTCATTGCATATTTGTATAAGAATCATAAAGACACGCTTTTTTTTGTAGGCATCCTTTAACCTGTCATTTACTATGCAGTCCTAATGTCATCCCTATAATCCATGAGTTAGGAGTGTGTTATAACTCACCTACTCATCCACACTCCTGTGCCTGGGAACTCAAGGCACCTTCAAGCTAATTGATTTGTGTCTGGACATGCTGTGCCCCACCACCAGAGCCTGGTCTTCCGCCACACATTCCTATCCACTGTTGGCCAAGGAACTTCCGTGCTCAGAGCCAGGCACTGTCACTATCAGTTCATACACCAGATGCCGAAAATCTAAATGTGCTTTTTATCCAATAGGAATGTTGTCTTACTTGCTTCCTTCACACAAATTCCAGGCATTGTTTTCAAAAGATGCCTCAAAATCGCTCCCTCTCTTGGATCTTCCTAAACTGTTTTTCCTTCCTCAAGTTTTCTGTCCTATTTATGTCTATCCTCAAATATTAATTCTAACATGAATCATATACTCTGAGTTATAATATTCTTTTTCTTTGTTTATATTTTGAGACAGGGACCCTCTAGATATCCCTGACTGTCCTGTTCTAGTATTTGTTACGTAGATCACACTGGCCTTCAGCTCATAGAAATTTGCCTGCCTCTACCTCCCTAATGCTGGGCTTAATGGCATGTTACACCATTGCCTGGCTGCTAAAAGTCATTTTAAGTTAATATTGTATTTCTTGTTTTACATCTTTTGGTGATGTAATTTATAACATGATTCCAGATCTAGATCTCTAGAGACTATTAAAGTACTGAGAGTTATTCATTCATAATGTATATCTTAGTAACTTGATTCTTCCAGCCAGACCATACATAACAACTAAATGTGATTTTTATTTTTCAATCAGGAGTTACTTTTGATAAGAAATCAGCAAAGAAATGTTCCCTTTATTCAATGAGAGTCTGTGGCACTTAAGTTTCCAAGGCAGCTCTTTAACACAGAAGCCACCCTGCTGTTCTCAGACTCTCATCTATGTGTCATTTATCTTTTCAACAAAGATTTATTAATTTTTCTATGTGTGAGTGTTGGCCAATGTGTATGTATACCTTCCAAATATGTGTCCCATATGTTCTCAGAAGCCAAAAGGACATGAGATGCACTGAAGCTAAAGTTACAGACAATGTGAGCCACCAAGTGGCTGCTGGGAACCAAACCTTAGTCCTCTGCAAGAGCAGCAGATACCCTTAACAGCCAAGACATCACTCTAACTCCATAATCATGTACCTTTATCTCTTTTCTTTATTTCTTACATTTAAATTTTTTCCTCCCGTTAAGGGAAATAAATTAGGGATACAGTTAGTTATTTGTAAAAACAAACACATAAATAAAAATAAGTTAGGTAAAAATTTGAGGGAAAAACCCCTAAATCATACTAAGTATTTATAATAGAGTTATAATAGAATCTCTTGAATATAGAACAACTTTGAGTATAAAGTAGATTTTCCAGTCAGGACTTCTTAGCATAGAGGGTGCCCTACTAACTACTGCTAACTTTAACCTTTTCCTCCTTTCCCAGGCTGCTGTTTATCAGTGGAGCACAGAGACCCAGGGGATCATCTTTAGCTCCATCAGCTATGGAATCATACTGACGTTAATACCAAGTGGATATTTAGCGGGGATACTGGGAGCAAAGCAGATCCTTGGTGCTGGGTTGCTCATCTCATCCCTGCTCACGCTGTTTACTCCACTGGCTGCTGACTTTGGAGTGATTTTGGTTATCGTCATTCGCACAGTTCAGGGGATGGCACAGGTATCCAGATAGTTTCTCAGATTGAGTGGGATACAGATTGCCTACATCTGCAAAACAACAGAGATCCCAATACTTTTATTGCAGGGAATGGCATGGACTGGTCAGTTCACAATTTGGGCAAAGTGGGCTCCACCACTTGAACGGAGCAAGCTCACCAGCATTGCAGGCTCAGGTGAGGACGCATATGTGCACCAGAGGGTTGTGATTTGCTCTGTTCTTCTGCAACTCAGATGACTTCAACAATCAAGAAAAAAATAGAGCAATATAAGACAATTGTATAACAAAGGGGAAACAAACATCTGTGCTGTAAAGCCTCAAGCTCAGGAGTAGCACAGGGCATTGTGACCTACATCAGTCAAAGGCTAAGGCCTGATGGAGAAAAATGCTGAAAGGTAGAAATGGAATTGGTCATAGTGGCTATTGCTTGTCATTCTAATACTGAGGAGGTAGAGGCAGGAGGATTGTGAGTTTGAACTCGGCTTATTTTATAGAAAATTACATTTTCTTGAGACTCTGTCTCAAGAAAGAAAAAAAGAAATGCACAAATGAAAAATACGTTGTTACACTCACATTGCTAGAAAATATCAGAGGACAAAATAGGGACTCAGAGAGGCCAAGAGCAAAATCAACGGGAAGGTGAAATAGCCACATCATTCTACTCTTCTGAGCTAAGTAACTCATACAACTCTCTTATGTGCATGCTATTTTTGTGCTTTTTTCTCCCAGAGAAGGGAGCTAGTGTATGTAAGTAAATGGCCCAAACATGAATAAACAGTAAGTAGTAGGACCTAGATTTAAGCCCAGGCACTTTGTCTTCAGAGTACACATTCTTGGTCATAATGCAAGGAGGACCCTCATAATGTGTGGTCTCACCAAAGCCCCCTCGGTGGAGTCTGCACGGCAGCTTGTAGACCTGAGAACACATATGTAAAGGACAGATCTGAGGTTCTATCAACAGCTCACTCATGGGTCCAGCACAAGCTACACCCTGCAGTCTGTTCCCTCATAGAAACCCTCCTGCTTGCTTCTCGACCACCACTGTCATGACTTCCTCTATCTCCAAATATTATCTGCTAATCTTTCTTCCATGCTGGATTTCTTCTTTCCATCAATGCTAAATTATTTTGTGTACTGCTGAGGCAGTTTTACTCATTAGCATGATTATCTTCCATATGCCCTCTTACAACCATAGAATAAAGACTCACCTTCTCATTATACTGACAGATGTTCAGACAATTTACTACAACATGCTGACCACTCATCTCTCTCTGCCGGCGAGGCTCTGGTAGCTGAGTTGTCCATAGCTGTCATCACTTCCCCATGGCTCTCAGCTCACAGGTTCATATCTTTAAAAGATTCCAAACCCCTGCTTTTGTTAAAACCACAAATATTTACTTCCTTCTTTGTACAATTTTCTAATATTTTTATTGCATTTAATTTAATTTTATTTGTCCCCATTGTAATTGTAATTTTATTATTTCCTTTACATTCTAATATCACTTCTCAAATAGAAGAATAGACCTGTGTTATGGTACCAATTAAGTGGAAGCAAAATCTAGGACTTAAACCATGAAAATGAGCAGAGAGAATTGGGCAGAGTAGGAGAGAAAGAATAGAAAATAGAATAGAAGAATAGAATAGAATAGAATAGAATAGAATAGAATAGAATAGAATAGAATAGAATAGAATAGAATAGAACAGAGAATAGAATGGAATTGATAGAACAGAACAGAACAGAACAGAACAGAACAGAACAGAACAGAACAGAACAGAACAGAACAAAACAGAACAAAACAAAACGGAGAATAGAATAGGAAATAGAATAGAGAACAGAATAGATAGAATGGACTCCTTTCACATTGTGCAGGTGACTAGGAACTCATGAAACCTTTCTGAGGTTTGCATATGTGGTTGTATGTGTAAGTGTTTGTGTACACTAAGTATGTGTAATATTGCTATGTAAAAAGCATTTCCTACTGTGAATCTGTAAAATGTATAGCTTTAATTTTCCAGCTTTGTTTATTTGTTTGTTACTTATTTTAGACAAGGTTTTACTAGATAGCCATAGCTAGCCTGGTACTATTGATGTAGCCCATAGTGGCCTCAGATTCATGTCAATCCTCTTTCCTGAGACTCTTGCGTGCTGAGATTGTAGAGATATGCCATCATGCCTGGCTGTTGCTCTTGTCATTGTAGACCCCAAGGTCCAAGTGTAATCCAGTTGGAATAAATGTGTGATAGTAAGTTTTGCTCATTGTTCTCTCACCAATTAGAGCAAAATCCCCTTGAACACAGCGACTGTACCTCTCTAATTTTGAACACAGGAACTGTATCTCTCTAATTTTGAACACAGGAACTGTACCTCTCTAATTTTGGTAAGTCTTTACAGTTCTGCACCCAGTGTCACATTCCACCAGCACGAGCTGTACTTGCAGAGAGCTTTTATGATAAGCTGACAAATTAGAAGTTGGCCACATTGCTGTTACAGAGCTACTGAAGTAAGCTGTTGTTTAGTACAGTGCTTGTTGTTTCCCATGATATTTGGAAAGTCTAGTGAACAGGAATAAATCCTCTCATCACGCAACAATTCCAAATCAGCAAAGGGACAATGTTCACATTTTAGCCACTGCTATCTCCATAAACTTTTTCTTCCCTGTCTTCCCTTTAGGGGCAGCATTTGGGTCCTTCATCATCCTCTGTGTGGGGGGATTAATCTCACAGGCACTGGGCTGGCCTTTTATCTTCTATATCTTTGGTGAGTCACTGTCTCTTACATCGTAACACTTCCACTTCTCAGGCATTTGTTTTAAGATAGACATCACTCAGCCTCTCTCCATGTTCTTTGTTAAATGGAAAATTATGAAGAATGTTGAGGATTGGTACCTTTCTTAGTAGAGTTCATGGATCTTGATCTTACACCTTTCTAGAAAGTTGGACAATCCACATGCACAGGGTAGATGAGATCACGCTCCACAGCTTTCTGAGAAGCTTTTGAGAAATCAGTTACAAAGCTTTCCCTGTCTGCAACACACACCTCCCAGCACCTCAACCATAGTGTCTCAAGTGCCTGGTCTCCTGCTGCTGTGAAGTTAAGACATCAAAGCTGATTGAGAACACCTTCAGTGTGTCTACACATTTCATAATAATTGTTACATGTATCCAATATGCTTTTAGTCTGTTCTCTATCAAGTGAATTGTGCAAAGCTTAATTCAGATGTTCCTTCCTTCATGGAGCCTTCTGAAGCTTATCCATCAGGTCTTCCTCTCTATGATCTTTTATTGACACTTCCTTTTCAGGATGTGTGATGTTTCTTGTCTCACTAAACTGTGAAATGTTTAGATCAAAGGATCCATTATATAATGTTTTCCAGATTGCTTTGGCGATCATACTCTCTGAAATTTAGTTCCCAATAAAACAACAGATTAACCTGATAATATAGGAGGATGTAAGGAACAACTGGTTCTCAAAACTTTTAACAGAATATTTTTGAAATGATGCCAGTCGTGCACACTTTTAACCCCAGCACTCCAGAGGCAGAGGGAGGCAGAGCTTTCTCACTAACACTGTGAATCCCTGTCATTTTGTTTCACACATGTTAACCAGGCATGGAAAAACTGCTTCTGCTTGGACTCCCCAAGAGATCTATAGTTTCAATACAAATAGCAACCTCTTGCAAACATATTAGAAATATTTCTGTGCCACAAAGAATGACGTCGTGGCGAGTGCTTTCATGCATCCATAACTACTTTTTTTTCAACTCCAACTGCACAAACCAAAATGAGACAATGACACATATGCCAAAAAGTTACTGTTAAGACCATCTATGGCTATAAAGAAACACTGAATCCTTAAGCCTTGGCTGTACTGATTTAGTCATGCTCACATTATCTCCAAGATTCTGACATGGACAAAAAGCAAGTTTATATTTGAGAACTGGCATCTAAAAAGGTTCAATAGAAGGAGTTTTATAGGGTGGAAAAGAGAAAAGGGAAATTTAGGTCTATATGGTGGAACAATCCCGAGTTGGTGTGTGTGATAGAAAGGCTGTGATATTTCAGACAAAATATTATCCTTCCAATATCTGAATCGACCCGAAGTATAACTGCATCCCTACTTCCCAGGTAGCATTGGCTGTGTCTGCTGTGTCCTGTGGTTCACAGTGATTTACGATGACCCCATCCATCACCCATGCATAAGTGAGAGGGAAAAGAACCATATCACATCCTCAGTGGCCCAGCAGGTACTCTGCATCCTCTCTTTCCACCCATGGAGCATGCAGAGCACTGTTTCTAGGGGGACCTATACTAATGCCGATGTTGATTTGATGTTTTCTTTCAGTCTAGTTCTCCCAGAAGATCCATCCCCATAAAGGCAATGGTCAGATGCCTGCCACTGTGGGCTATTTTCATGGGGTTTTTCAGTCATTTCTGGCTTTGCACCATAATCATAACATACCTACCGACGTACATCAGTACAGTGCTCCACGTTAACATCAGAGATGTGAGTACACTCCTCTACTGTGACTGTGACAATAATGACTGTAGTCCTGCACTACCCATTATATTCCAGTGTATAGAATCATTTCACCTTCACAATGGTGGTGACAGAGGCCGTGCCATGATTCCCATTTCACAATAGTGGAACTGGGACATTCAGAGGTGAGATAATTTGCCTTGGGTTACATAACTACTGGGACTACTGAGTGGTGGAGGTACTGTGCATATGGGGTCTTAATTGTCATGGTTTTCTGCTATGCCTACTGGTACAGAAGTTTTCCCCCAAAACTGACATTCCTTTTCTCGGGTGTCAGTTCTCTTATAAGTGCCCTTCCAGTGTGGCAAGGGTGCTAGTTTTCCTCAAACAACTCAGAATATTGG
The DNA here is from genome assembly GCF_004785775.1 of Grammomys surdaster. Taxonomy (NCBI): domain Eukaryota; kingdom Metazoa; phylum Chordata; class Mammalia; order Rodentia; family Muridae; genus Grammomys; species Grammomys surdaster. Next base: position 3,026,091 of record NW_021604708.1, on the reverse strand, counting down.
AAGTCAGGCTAAGGTTGGTCTGTGTGATAAACACTAGTGCCCTATACTGCTCTGTGATGGTGTGTGTAATTTCCTTCTTTCAGAGTGGGGTTCTGTCCTCCCTGCCTTTCATTGCTGCCTCAAGCTGTACAATTTTAGGAGGTCAGATGGCAGATTTCCTTCTATCCAGGAATCTTCTCAGCTTAATCACAGTTCGAAAACTCTTTTCATCCCTGGGTAAGGATGGGTGTGTGGATTCAGGTAACTACTCCCCTTCCTGTGTGTGCGTTGAGAAGCCTCTTGACATGTCCCCATTCTCCAGGGCTCCTCCTTCCATCCCTTTGCGCTGTGGCCCTGCCTTTTGTGACTTCCAGTTACGTAGCAACCATTGTTTTGCTGATACTCATTCCTGGGACCAGCAATTTGTGTGACTCAGGGTTCATCATCAACACCCTAGACGTTGCCCCCAGGTAAGGCCTTTACCTGTCTATTGCCTTTATCAGACTACTGAAGTGATGGTAGATCTCAGTGTCCATGCCAAAGTGCAAAGCCTGTCTGTTTTTGATGTGTACTAGATCAAGGTGAAGTGACATAACTAGAAATGTTGGTTCACAGCCATGGCCGTGTGTCTCATTTCTGGATTGAGAAAGTTTTTCAAGTTCCCTGGTAAGAGATTAAACTGTGTATTTTGGGAAAAGGCCACAGATATCTGTTTTGGAAATTTCCAGGGTGTTTATTATATCAGCCACAACACATAGACTATTTACCACGAGCCAGACCTATGCTAACACATTCTCAGAAATCAATATGTGTCATCATCACGAATATATTAGGTAGATCCTATTATGAGCCCCTAATTCAGCGAGAGGAGACTGAAGCACATGAGACCTCCCTGTAGTCACACAAGGGCAGAGCCAGGATCTAAAGGCGTACAGTTTGGCTTCAGATTTGGAGGCTGATACTTGTTTGTTATGCAAACTGCCCACTGCACTGAACAGTGTTGTGAAGAAAGTTCCCACAGAAACTACTTCTCTGGTTATTCTAGCTATTGATTCAATGGATGGATGATTTCAAAGTTGGTAAAGAAACATCTCTTTGGATGTCTTTAGGTAATGAAAACTACTAGGTCAAGTGACCTTGCCATTAAAAATGTGTTTCATGAAAGTTGAACATCTGCTATGGATGGTTTTCTACATAAAATCATCTTCTCCACAGATATGCAAGTTTCCTCATGGGCATCTCAAGGGGATTTGGTCTTACTGCAGGAATCATCTCGTCCACCACCACCGGATTCCTCATCAGTCAGGTTGGGCATGTTATTGAACATCTGCAAGTGGCAGGTATTATTTTAGGCATTGAAAATATACACTGTGCTCTCAAAGATTGTACAGGTGGCCAGGGGAAGCAAGCATGGATTTGAACATTCATCATGAAAATTAGACTGTGGCATGCCATGCTTCCCAGGGAAAAAAAAAGTAAAAAGCTGACTTCATCAAAGGGAATCAGATTCATTTTGGGAAAATGAGCTGTTTGGGTGGGAATAACAGTTTTTCTATGACTTTCAGGAGGTAAAAAGAATGAGAGGTGGTGGAGAGATAGCTCAGCAGGTAAAGACTAAACTCACAACCAAAGAGACAAGAGAGAGGGCTTCACTGTGACAAGAGTGAATGAGTCATATAAAGAATTAGTAAGTGATGAAGATGGGAGAAGGAAGAGGAGGTCATAAGGAGCTCAAGTGAATTAATTGTAGATAGTTTGTGCATCACTAAAGAGAAAACTAGTATCTCAGGGTCTTAATTAATAAAGACATCAATCTGTAGACAGAGGAGAGAGGAGAGCAGTATAACTTTAGGCAGCATAGGCTGGGAGGTTTGCTCTCAGCCTCCAGGTGTGGTCTAGTGAGCCAGAGGGAAGGCAGTAATGGAAGACTCAGGCTAAGATGGAAGAACTGGAGTGTCAGCTTGAGAAGCAGAGTTTTGTTTTGCTTTTAGTATAGCTAGGTGACCTAGATTCTGGGCTAACTTTCGAGTAAATGTATAAGAATTCAGTATGATGATAATGACAACAATGAATAAGCCTGACAGTAGAGTTTATCAAACAAGTCAAGTGTAGCTCACACTGTATGAAGAGGTCCATATAAGGAGCTGAACTGATTGAAGACAATAGCTACAAAACCGAAACAAAGCAAGAAGAACAGACCTTAACTATGCATTTTCAGCATAATTGTAAAGCTTCACTTTTATAGTTATTGAAATCCAGATTGCTGGAGAAGCATCAGTATTGCTTAAGTTGTTTTCTTTTGGGGAAATAGCTACCACATCATAGGACCTAATGTGCTTTTTAGAGTCATTTGATTCCCAAGTTTCATGAGCCTCCTTGGCCAACAGGATACTAAGTGTGTTATGCATTTGCTCCCTCATTTGTATGCATGTGATTGATTAGCATTGCAATATGCAAAGTAGAGGACTTGTATAATTGGTAGGAAAAAAATTATAAATTAATAACTCATGTGTATTTTTTGTGTTCAGGATTCTGAATCAGGATGGAGGAATGTGTTTTTCCTGTCTGCTGCTGTCAACATGTTTGGTCTGATCTTTTATCTCATATTTGGACAAGCAGAAATCCAGAACTGGGCCAAAGAAAGAACTCTCACCCGCCTCTGAGGATATAGGGTTGGAGATCAACCAAAGTGCTGACCCTTAACATATTTTGCTTATCACCATTCTTTCTTTGTACTTATGTCCATAGACACAGTACTTCTCTATTCTGGCTGGGTGCTAGCTTTTGCCAAAGAGCTTCAAAAACAGATGCCCAGGCTACCCTCCAGAGTGAGTTAGTCTGGGGTGGAACTCTGGTGCCACTAAGTTTTAGACTTCCTAGAGTTTTTCCAATATGCAACTGTGGTTGATAATCGGTAGAGGAATTGGAAGTCAATTTTAGTTGCCTTTGGATTTTCCTCTTTGGAAAGTACTAGATGAATAAAATTATATCTGAAATAATCTGATAAATACCTTCATTTAGACAGCTAGGAACACAGAGAAGATTTTATACGAATTGTACTTTTTTATTATTTTTATTTTAAAATGTTAATAAAAGGCAGGAATTTTACTTTTAAGATATAAAACTCAGCAAAGAACAGAATTGATACCTATAATCATAGAATTAACTTTATTCATTTTATAATACTCCAGGAAGCATGGGTGTCTATACAGTTAGATGCTGTTAAAATAAACATGCTAAGATTAAACAGAGTACATTAAAGCTATGTAGAGTAGGATTTTTTTCTAAAGGTGGAACAATATTTATGAATCCTAGCCAACTTCTTGGAGGTTGTGACCAGAAAACGATGAGAAAAAGATTCAATGAATGAGGTTAAAATGGAATACAGGAAGAGATTGAATAGATACCAGAAAGGGCAAAGTGGACACCAAAACACTATCAGATTTTAGTCATGTGGTGAAAATAGAAACACTCTTAAGTGAACACCAGGGAAGAAATTGGTAAGGGTAAAATGGGCTTGAGAGAGGCTTGGGAGGAAATTGCATAAGAGGCATTCACCCTGAAGTAGAGACTATGTGACCCTCATATTCTCCCAAATAGTCATATTCAACTATAAAATAAAATACAGTAGTAATTGGTTTGGGATTTTAGTGTGTACCATATACTTTAAGGTACCTCCATATAGATGGCTTATTCTATATTTGCCTCAATTTTCTCAGAAAAAGTAGTTTTTTAAAATCATATTAGGAATTTCAAAATAACTGCAGGACAAGAACCTTTGATTAATTCATAAGGGCAAGAGGACCTTCTAATTAGCTTAGATTAGAAGCAAGAGGTACTTTTGACCAGACGTTGTAAGGATAACAGTTGATGTCAGGTCCTGAAGGCGATACTGAGATAATAACCCATTGGTTCTGCTTTCCAAATGTTTACAATACTCAGAGAAAATGAGTCTGTAGAAAACTAGAAGACTGGAAAGAGAGAGATTACATAATAAATTGGAATGTTATGTATGAAGGGCGAGAATGCTCAGAAAGAAGGAATGATTGTAGTCTGGGGGTTAAATGGAGAGAAGGAAGAAAGAAGTGGATAAGAGGAGATATGGGGAGAGACAGCTATAACTAAGGGCCATTTGAGGGGTCTTATTGAAGCCTTACTACCATAGAAGCTTCTTAAAATATATACATACATGAATAAAATAAATATAAATCAAATCACCAAGAAATGGAAGACAAAGCTCTAATTAGGCATCTGTTACTACCAAATGAAACCTCTAGTGCTAGAGATGGCTTACATCTAATTGAGTTGTTGGCTGGATGCCCCATGGAAACCCACAAAAAAACCAATTGCCAAGGCCATTGGTGACTCACCAGAAACTGATGGTTAGGTCCTATTGTTGAAGACAATACCGCCATTACTCATTGAACACTGAAAAGTTATACTGGTGCCCACTTAGAAACTTACTGACTAGTTCATGGTTGAAGAAGGCACTCTTCATGCTACCAGAGGAGAAAGATAAGCACCAACTGAGCTAAAAACTTTGGATCTACAATAGTGATTTGCTTCAACAATATGCTGGTAAATAATAGCAAAAAAGTTGTGGGAGTAACCAACTATCTGACTGTATTTAAGGTGGCTCACTCCACGAGAAAAAAACCCATGCCTGAGAATCCGAGACTAGATAGGTCATAGACCTGTGAGAAAGGCAAATACTACTATTCAGCAAGAGGAATATGAAAATAAAATTACCCCTAATCACCTTCTGTTATACTTACAGATCAGTGTCTTGCTCAGCCATCATCAGAGAAACTTCTTCATGTAGTAGGTGAGAACAAATACAGAGATCCACAACTGCACTATGTTCAGAAAGTGAGAGAACTTGGAACACTCATTACGGATTGTCTCCGTAAAATTCTTCCCAATAGTGTTCATGGAACTTTGGAAAAGTAGGGAGAAAGATTTTAAGAGCTAATGGGGATGGAAGACCCCAAGGAGACGAAGGCTTTTAAATACAGCAAGGCTGATGTACATATGAACTCACAGAGTTTATGAAAGCATACCTAGTATGCACAAGTCTAAGCCAGATGGGGTACCAGCACTGAGAAGAGACATGGACCCAAACCTCCATCCCTCCACAGAAGCTGTCTCCAATTGACAACCATTCAAAAAGGAAAACTTTGTTTTCTCTAATGGAGTCTTACTGGGTATACAAATTACACTTAAAGGCAGGCCCCATGCGTAACAGTAGACAGCCAACACAAAATCAAGTCAATGGTATTCTTGAAGGTTGTTCTTTGGTTTTGCTTTGTTGACTCATAATGCTTTGTTTGCTTTTTTTTTTTTAAATAAAATTACCTTACAGATCTTTTGCTTATACATTATGGTTTTTTATATTATACTTTTATAGAATTTTGTGTCTTTATGAATGTGAATCATTGCATCTTTGTGTTTCTTGTGCTTTTTCTTTGGCTTCCCTCCTCCCCACCCATTTGTATGTTTGTTTTGTTCTATTCTAGTTTGTCAAAACCACTTTTATAATGGCCATAGTTTGTTGCTTTTATGGGGAAGAAAGGTGGATACACTTGGTCTCTCTATCCTTGAACTAACTCATGATCCTCTTTCCTCACTCTCCTGAGTGCTAAGATGGCCAGCCTATGCCATCAGCCTTGCTGTTCAGTTGCTTTTCTGAAACCGGGGAAAGTGGAGGTCAGAGGACAACCTCAGCTGCTGCTATTGGGGAATCATCCACTGTTGTGATTTTTGTTTTTAGATCTCTCATTGTTCTAGAAATCACAAAGTAGAACAGCCTGGGGAGCCAGTGAGTTCCAGAGATCTGCAAGCTTCTGCCGCCTCAGCACTGGGGATAAAAGCACACGCTACCATACATATATATATATATATATATATATATATATATATATAT
>NW_021604708.1:3016542-3020089 GCF_004785775.1 Grammomys surdaster | reverse complement strand
ACATATACATACATACAGCTTCTAGAGAATCTAACTCAAGTCCTAATGCTTGCCCAGCAAGTACTTTGCTATCTCCCCAGCTGCCTTACCTGCTTGATATGTAACTCTTCAGCTCTGGAAAGCACACTTAATCTAGTGGCATCAGTGAATTATCTTCAATGGTCCATCTTTATGGACCTATGTGTAACACTGTCATCTGAGGGACTATTATGAAAAACATGTCATGGATGTAAACAGTACAGAAGAGTACAAAAAATGACATGAAGAGCAACTCATAGCACCATCACCTACAACTCTGCAGCCACTCTGCCCTGTAAAAATCCTTACTCATGAATGACTGTCTAGACAATGTAGAACATGGCATATGCAGAGCCTGGTGCATGGAATGAGTCTTTGACCTCACACTCAAAGGGATGAATTAAAATATGTCCAAGAGGCTCCGAATACTGGCATAAACTATAACTCACAAACCTGTTACAATGAAATCAAGAAACCTTTTCCTCTTGAGAAGATATTTTACCAAGTATTTCACTGGCTTCTTTTCAGTCAGAACTGCCATGTCCCTGTATGCACGAGTCGTGTGCACAGAAGAGAGAGCATCAGGTCAACTCCCACTTCTCTTGCTAGTTACTTCATTTCTTTCCTAGAATCAAGAAAATGCCAGAGGATCTGTCATGAGGTCCCAGTAAACACATTTGGAAAGGTATGTTCTTGGTTACATTGTCTCTGTACCTGGACCCACTAGACCTGGTTCTTTTAGTTCCCAGGTTGCCATTGCCTGGGAGGGAGCCCCATACCTTTAGAAGTCCTGTGACTTTGGCGGGTTTCTGTGCTGCTAAAAACACCATACTGGGCTTTTTTTCCATTACCATCCTCTTTGTTTTCTCTTTGGGACTTGGCACTGATTCTGACACAACTGCTAACTCAGCAACACAGGGTCATTGCCCTGTTGCCTCATGGGTAGGAGGTCATCATGCCTGCCATCCTCCCTCCCCCTTCTGACTTGGATATCAACATTCTTCCTCTCAGCCATTCTGGCTTTCTCTCTTCATGCATGTTGATGTTACTCTAAGTCTTATAAGTAGACTTGTTTCCACTTCTAATTTTCCACATGTCCAGAGGAATCTGCAAATTCAAATGCTTTGTAATTATCAGACAGAAAGACCTTTCCCTTCTGTCTTATTGACTAACCCCCATCACCAAGTCAACACTCTTTCATACATAGCTTCCATCTTATGTGGTTTTATACCTGGAAAACTATTAGGAAAACATTTGTTCCCGCTAAAAAGTCTTTGACATGTACCTAGGCAGAATCCCCCATCCAGTAGGGTATTTTCACTTTTTATCTTAAAGCTGGTACCTTTCTTTCTTCTACCTGAATGTGGTCTTTCTGAAAGTAGTAGAATAACAGGAAGTAACCCAACCATGCTAGTAGAAATAATAGTAGCAATAAGCCGAACAGTCTTGTGTAAGGAGCAAATAGAAGCTAGATAAGTGGAGTTAGCAAACCAACCACAGGCCAGTGAGACTGCTCAGCAGAGAAAGCATGTGGTGCTGAAGCTGGATGCACTGAGTTCTGTTCCCAGAACCTATGGAAGGATGGGAGAAGCGAGCTGACTGCACAAAGTTACCCTCTGACCTACACATGCGTGCTGTGCCGTGTACATGCCCCACTCCATATTACACACTAACAATAAACTAGTAGTTCTAAAAAACTTAATTCATGAGTTAGGTAGGAAGCAGAGCTAAGCTGTAAACCTCAAGGTCAGTCAGTCCCTCCACCCTTCACTTCTTCCATATGAAGCCCCGCAACCTTCCAGAACAGCCCCATTATTTAGAGACAAGTGTTCAAACACATGAGCCAGTGGGGGAACATTACACATTCAATGTAACAGTATGAAGTGGGATGGGGTCTCTTCTCATAATCTTCCCACACATTCTCTTCTCTTAATGCCTAGACCGGAAGTACTACACTTCCCAGCGTCCAGCAGGAAGATGAGGTAGAAAGGAAGCAGCAGCTGACCCTTGGTCATCTTCTGTGAAATAGATACTTGTAAGCCCTGAATTCTGGAAGTTCTTTTCCTCGTTTTTGTTTAACCTCATCTCTCCTGAGGGCTATGACCACTATGAGAAATGCCACCCTCAGACAAACGTGTGTGTGTGCATACACAGATGTGTCCTGTTCCGGATCATTCAGTATGCAGAGCAACTTGGAAAGATAAGATAAATCACACGAGAATCTTTTCTTTTAAGCATAAAAAAATAATGAGTTTCATGGGACATTTTCATTTGTGTTTACTGTTTTACATGTTCTTATGAGAGTCTTCATTTTGATGGAGTGATTGGGATAAATACATTAGGGCTATGTCTCTTTCTTGTTTCTTTCTTCCTTCCTTCCTTTCTTTCTTTCTTTCTTTCTTTCTTTCTTTCTTTCTTTCTTTCTTTCTTTCTTTCTTTCTTTCTTCACCTCTTCCTCCAAAATGTCAAGACAGGAAGCATGTGTCACCTTGCCCAACTTCAATTGCTCTAAGCAACTAAGTTTTGTCACCAGCTCTAGTAGTGGGCTTTCACTGCTACTAGTTACACTTAGCAACAACAATAACAACACAAAAACAAACTATATGAAACCAGCAAATAACTGGCAGTTTGGCGATCTTTATACTTGTTATGTTTGAAAAACAAAACTTCTTCTCTATTGAAATATGATTTTCAAAATATGCTAAAAATCATATTTATGACAAGAACCAAAGCCAATGAGAGATCCACACAACTCATTGTTTAAAACTATGAATTTTGTGCACAGGAAAATACTTTGGATTCAACAAAATAACTCAGAAAACAGAATAGAAGGTGCTCCCACAGAAGCTGGGTTAAACTCAAGCTGTACAAAAACTCAGATGAAGAGTCGGAGGGAGAACCAGAAATCTCCAGATGGACTGAAAGGAGGAAGGATGGGTTATCATGTAAGAGGAGCACAGGTCAGCATGTGAAATTTTACACACACATACACACACACACACACACACACACACACACACACAAAGGAATGCAATACTGATCACTGATCAGCCTGAACTAAAAGTGATGGTGATTTTTAAAACTTAAAATTGCCTTGGGGCTGGGCAGCTGACTCAGTAAGTGAGGTATTTATTGTATAAGCATGAGTGTAGTGTAGTGTAGTGTAGTGTAGTGTAGTGTAGTGTAGTGTAGTACCCACATAAAAGCCAGACACAGTGGCACAAAGACCTGAAATCCTAGCACATCTATAGCAAGATAGATGATAGAGCCAAGAGATCCTCCAGGATTTCTCTGGCCAGATACCTGGGCATCAGCAGCAGTAAGAGATTCTGTCTTGAGCATGGTGAAGGGAAAGGACAGTAACCCATGTTATCTTTTGACCTCTACATGTCATGATTTCATGGCATATATGTTCTCTCTCTGTCTGTGTCTGTCTCTGTCTGTGTCTGTCTCTGTGTCTCTGTGTCTCTGTGCCTCTCTCTCTCTCTCTCTCTCTCTCTCTCTCTCTCTCTCTCTCTCTCTCTCTCTC
>NW_021604708.1:3003130-3016532 GCF_004785775.1 Grammomys surdaster | reverse complement strand
CTCTCTCTCTCTCTCTCTCTCTCTCTCTCTCTCTCTCTCTCTCTCTCCCTCCCTCCCTCTCTCTCTCTGTCTTAGACATTCTCTCACACACAGAGGCACAGAAATGGTATATTGGTATACCCATCTTTTTTATCTGAATATGAACTATGAAAAAACCTCCATTCTTAAGAATGTACCTGTTTCCCAGTGTCTTCAAATGTGGCCAAGAAAATAACAGAGGAATGACACTCACCTACATGGAGCCAAGGGCCAGGGAACACAGTGAGCTGTGGGGCTGTCCTGAGGGTTCAGAGCTGTAAACTAATCAAGGGCTGTTCCTCAGCCTCAGGGAGAAACTTTTGCAACATGTACCCACGGGGATTTCAGAATCTCCTTGGACAAGTGGCCACTGTGTTTCCTGTTTCTGTAGCTATTTTGTTTCTGGCCCATTGTTGGTCATTGGGTGGAGTAAATGTGGGACAAATGTGGTTTACTGAGTTTTCAAAGCAAAACTACCTGAATCTAGATTGAGGTAGTGATTGTGTGACGTTCTGCGTGTACTTATTCGGATGTGACTTTGGGACCCAGCGAGGTTTACCTACTGGACATGTTTTATGTGTAGAAAAGACCATGAAGAAAATATTGTGTGATGCATATTTCAGACAATGATGAATGGTGCATTTTTATATATATCTCTGCCCACCCCTGTGTGATAGTGGCACTTTCTTACATGACTTCCCTTGTCCAGTGAAATTATGACTCACCCAGTTCTTTCATCTTCTCCCCATAAGGCTATCCCTTATGTTCCAAATAGAGCATCTTCTGTCAATGAAGGTCCTGAATGAGGGAACACAGATCAAGACTATAGCCAACCCCAAAGGATCATGCAGTATGAGGGAGGTAAATGATTGATTTGTAAGCCACTGAGACTGTCTAGCTCCTGTGTTCCTCTGTGCCCAGTCTTTGGGCTTTCTGAATAGTCATTTGATGCATATCCAGACCTAACATATGGTCTCTAAGCAGGGAATTATTTATGGGTTTGTTTTATGTGCCCCAGGATGCCATTAATTGCAAAGGAGACTTCAAGTTTTAATTTTCTCTTCTAAGGGTTTTTTATTTTGTTTCATTTTATTTCTGAATGAGTATTAGCAAATGAAGTAGGGGCTTTGTCTTCGATACAATTGCTGTGACAAAACATCATAACCAAGACAACTACTAGAAGACAGAATTTATTGGGACTTGCAGGTTCAGAGGATGAAGGTAGGGAGCATAACAGCAGGCAGGCAGGCAGGGCAAACTGGAGCACTAGCTGAGAGTTTATACCCTTATTCACAAGTAGAAGGTAGAACAAGAGACTGCTAACTGGGAATGGCTAAAGCATTTGAAACCTCAAAGTCTACTCTCAGTGACACCCATCCTCCAAGGCCACACCTCCTAATCCTTCTGAACAGTTTGTTCAATTGGGATCAAGTATTCAAATGAGCCTATGGGGCTTATTCACTTTCAAACCATCACAGGCTTTAAAATAGTCTGGTTAACACCAGCTTAGGAGCACATAGGGAGGGACTCATGGCCCAAGCTGTATACATAGGAGAGGATGACATTGTCAGGCATAGATGGGTGAGGAAGTCCTTGGTCCAGTGAAGGCTGGGCGCCCCAGTGTGGGGGAAATTGTGGGTGGGGAGGTGGAAGTGGGAGGGTAGGTGGGGGCATATCCTCATAGAAGCAGGAGGAGGGGGATAAGATAGGGGGTTCCTGGGTGGGGGGGGATGGGGAAAGGGGATTACATCTGAAATGTAAATAAAATATCCAATAAAAATATTTAAAAAAATAGTCTGGTTAAGCCCACAAGTAATATGGAGCATAAATGTGACTCTTACAACAGTCTGTGCAGTGCATGCTTCAGAGTCCATGAATTACCATTTAGACTGCATTACCTTTAGGGTGTGTGTGTGTGTGTGTGTATGTGTGTGTGTGTCCTGTGCATGTGTATAAGGGTATGTGTTAAGGTCAGAAGTCAATGGTCAGGTCTTTCTCATTTTCTCTGCCTTATTTTTTATGACAATCTGTCACAAGACTAGTTGGCCAGGGAACTCCAGGGATCCTCCTGTTTCTGCAGTCACTCCTAAAGTTGGGATTGTAAACATGTGTTGATTCACCTGACTTTTCACATGGATACTGAGGATAAAAACTTAAATCTGCATGCTTGTACAGCAAGCTCTTTACATACTGGGCCTCCTCCCCCTGAGTCTTCAGATTGCATTATTTTCATTGCCTTTAGGATTTTTCCATGGACAATGAAAGCAGGGCTATTTTAGATCTTTGTCATAGTGATAGATCACTTCTGGTAAGAAAAATAATCTACTGTTAGATAACTCTGAGAGTGCAGTGATTTAAAAGTAAAGATTTCTTTCTTCCTGGAGTTACTTCTTGTTTAGAAAGTATACCTAGACATGCATTCAGTGTCTGATGAATGGTTCAGTAGAGGCAAAGTGATGACCGAGGAAGTAGCCCAGAAACCCAAAACAAAAATGGATATCTTAACATTGGAAGCTATTCTACAATCAATAAAACCTTCAGAACATGACTTGAAAGCTACCTATTAATGCTGTTCCTTGGTTTCCTCATCTGTCACATTGGACATAGATGTCAGACGACATAATCAATGGATTAATACATGGGCAGCACTGAGAAATGGCCCTTCACTGCTTCAAAGGACATAATATTATGTGTTGACTTCTTTCTTTGCTGTTAACATGTATTGTAACCATCCTTGCACATATTTCAGCACATATTTGTACAAATAAAATTTCAAGTGGAAAATTAAAGGTTTGAACTTCTGTTTTAAATGTTAGTAAGCTATGTCAGACTGCTCTCCACTGAGAATAATGAGAAACTCCATCTAGAGCTGGGCCATGTGGCACCCACCTTCAATCCCAGCACTAGGGAGGCAGAGCCAGACAGATCTCCCATGAGTCAAGGTCAACCTGGTCTACAAAGTGAGTTCCAGGATACCCTGGGCTGTCTTAAAGACAAGCAAACACAAAACAAAAATCAAAACAAACAAAAATCCTACACAAAACCCCTTACATACACATCAATAATGTCTTCATTTCACTGATTATTTGCCTACATTCTTTTACAAAGATTTTTATTTTTTCTTTATGATTTGTGTGTGAGAATGTGTGTGTGTGTGTGTGTGTGTGTGTGTGTGTGTGTTACTTATGTATGTGAAGGTACTCACAGAAACTAGGAGACGATATTTTATTCCCTGGAGTGGCAGTTACAGGCATTGGTGAGACTTCAGAATTGGGTCCTGGTAACCAAACTCCAGTCCTCTGCAAGAGCAGCAAGCTAAACTCCTGAGCCGTCCTCCTGGCCCCATTGTTAATAGTCTTTTCATTGTTATAAAATTTTGTGATGTTTAAAATCATAATGGTGAAAATAAGCTTGCTATTTCCTCTTACTATGCATTAAATATCTTTCTGAGCAGAAGATTTTCTTAGTCTTTCTTTAAGTGCTTATGTATTTGTTTCACTCTCTTTCTTGAATTCACTTAATTGTGCAGAAAATTCTTGATTGCAAAATGTTTGCATGAACACTTTGGGAATATTACTCCATGGTTCTGGGTTCTTTTGTTGCTGAAGGTGAGAGTCTCAAAGGTAGTTCATGTACACATTAAAAGAGAAGAGAATCACATGTATCTTAGCAATTGCTACGTGAATATGTGGTAATAATTAATTACAAATAAAAATTTAAGTTGGTAATGTGGAAGCAATATATATGAAATAAAGCTATTGTATATGACAAAATAAAATCTGTGATAGTCATGAGTTTTTTAAAGATAGCTTGACTGTTATGTAATCCGTTTTGATGTGACTTAACTTAGGAAAACAACAACAGCAACAACAACAACAACAAAACACCCACATGGTTTATAAGGCAGATTGGTTCTGTCTCAGTACCCAAGCAACTGCCCAGGTCTGCACATGAACAAACTGCATCTACTTTGTGATGTTCCACAGCAGGATGCTCTGTGGTCCTCCCTGGAGCAGAAAAGACAGGCTGAAGAGGAACTTTCCGAGCTCATTCACCACCAGGTTTACATGCAAATAAAAGGGATCTGTACACTGGAAGGCTCCTTCAGGGAAATATGTACACACCACTGTGGTTTCGGAGAAGACTCTGCCTGTCAGTGACTCATTAACCTTATGTCATTTATCACAGGAAATCTGAGGCCTTCCTACGACACTAATAAAACATCAATATAACATTAAACTGGTCTTGTTTAATGTTAGATTTGTTTTCTATAAAAGCAGTGAAATGTACTATAAGCCAAATGTTTGCGTTCTTATCTGTCCGTGCTGCAATCTGAGTCCTGAAACACTGTTCTAATTCACCAATATATAGTACAATCCTAAACTCAAAACATCTATGCCATAGTCCTACGCCCCCCAAACATCCATGCTGTAGTCCTAACCCCCAAACTGCTATGCTACGTACAGCCCAAATCCCTAAAGGATCCATTATACAACCCTAGCCCAGAAAAAAAAATCTTTGTAACAACCCTAACCCCAAATATTCTTGCTATGGCTCAATTCCCAAAACATCAGCACTACAATCTCAATCCTCCAAATGGTAGTATTAGGAATCTGGCCCTAAGAAACTAAGAGAAACTAAGCCATGAAAGTGAAGCTTATGAGACTATGAATGATAGGTTTATCAAAAGACATAGGTGGTCTGGGGATGTAGCTCAGTTGGTAGAGTGCTTGTCTAGCATGCTTCAGTCCCTCCAGCTTTGAACTCCAGCCCTGCACAAACCAGGAAGGTGCCACACGCCTGTAGGACCAGCATATGGAAGGTAGATGGAAGAGGATCAGAACTCCAAAGTCATCTCCAGCTACAGAAAGAGTTGGAAGACAGATTTCACTACATGAGACCCTGAAATAACAACAAAAAGAATTAACTGGAAGATTTGCAGCCAACAAAGTGCAAACAGAAAGGCACATTAATGACTACTCTAACTTTAAAAACCAAGGTGGGAGCCATTCCTGATGGTCCAAGCTTGTAACCTCCGGCAATCAAAAGCAGAAAGATCTCGAGTTCAAGGTCAGCCTGAGATACATCCAAGAAGGTATCTCTAGGAAAAATAAAAACAAATATCTTTGATGTATGATATATGAATCCTGAAGAAAAGACCCTTCTGGTTGGAGGTGTACATGTGATGGTATAGTTATCAAAGAGAGTACTGTGGATCCTTGTATTCAAATGGAGTCTTAAAAATAAGGCGAACACCTCACTGAAAGAAACATACAGAAGAAGCAAGGTATCTGACAGGTTTTTTGTTTTGGTTCAGTTTTGTTTTGTTTTGCTGGGATGGAGCTAATAAAAACAAAACAACAAAATACAAACCAAAACCATGATTACGAGCTTCTGCTTCAACACTAGAGGGCGCTATGCGAACAGACAAATCAAGACCTGGATCTGGTCCCCTGAAGTCTACAGCTCTCAGTGGCCGCCTGATTTGGCTCCTGTGCCACAGCAACTCCTGTGAACACCAGCTCCCCAGTATACCTGGCGGCCCTGCTGGAGTGTTGCCTCTGCCCAAGAAGGGTAAGAGCCACTGCTAGATGAGAGAGCCCGACTATAGACCTACTTTTTTAGAAAGAGTGGACCCCATGACCACTGGCAGCCAACTAGGAATTCACAGACACTTCCTCGCAGAATTTCACAGCCCTTCCCCCACCCCCTCACACCCCACCCCTATCCCGCCAGCAGTTACTAGGACGACTTTTTTGCTTGGTCTGTTTTCTGCAGCGTTAAATACCAGTAATTTCTTAAAATTTTAGCATTGTATTTTTTATGCATTGTATTTTGTGCAAGACAGTTCGATATGGCTGCTTATAAAACACTTTAAAGCTTAGTTTCTTTATTGACACTCAAGTTACAACAAATTTTTTTTACAACAAATTTAAAACAAAACAAAAAACAAAAAGCCCCTGTTGATGTATTTCTTTCTCCAAGTGTGAATGATGTGCCTAATACTTTGTATTTGATATGCTGAGACATTACTTGGCCCTTAAATAGTTTAATGTAAAATGATGTTGTACACCAATTGGATGTCACTTTCCTCCAAGGCTTTGCCCAGGTGAATAAAACGTTATATTATCTAGAATTTTTTTAAAAGAAAAATTGTAAAAACAATCCTTACTCTGTGGGAGGAACTATAATCTATTCCTTTCTATTTTAAGTAGCTTAATTCATTGGTGGTTTATTAATTATTCATTTCAATTTTTTTCTTTGATAGGATCTCAGCGTATAACTCTGGCCTGAAAGTTACTATGTAGTTCACTGACCTCAAAAATCACAGAGATCCACCTGTCTGCCTCTGTCTCCCAAGTACTAAATTAAACGCACAGGGCATTGTCCCTGGCCTGTTTATTCATCTGTAATAATCTTTATGGGCATTGCATTTATGATAGAGAAAATGTACAGCTTTATGTGTATTGTGATGAGGAGAGGAGCCAATCAGAGTATTTGATGCTATCACATCCCAGCAATTGATTCAAAGGCAGAGAATATTCTGAGCTGAGCCCATAGGACCCTTTCCTGGGCTCTCTCAGACTTAGTATTTGAGCTTCTTCCCCTTTGTGAAAAACTAGAATCCAGAAGTGGCAGCAGATCTGTTTATTTTCTCTTGCAGATGAATGAAAGAAGAAGCAGGCAGAAAAAAAAAAAGAGCTCTTGGTACTGTGTTAGAAAAAAGAGATTTAGTTCTTGTCACTGTGGTCCCCAGGACCATGTTTAACTCTATTGTTTGTCGTTCTGTGCCCTGTGCCATTCCACACCCTTCATCTCTTTTCTCTTCCAACCACCTGAGCAACTGTTGGATTGACCTGAATGTGGCGGTGAGAAGTAAATCACAGACATACAGAAACACAGACAGAAAAGTAGTGGTCTCAGATGATGCACTAGAGAAGGAGATGGAGCTAATCTTGGTAGGGTCCCTAGGAGAGCAGTCCCAGGCTGAGGTCATCAGGGAGGAGGAAGCTTCCGCTGTTCCTTTTACACAGTGTTTTAGTGCTAATGATCAACTGTTATCAGCATCAGTATCTGAACCAGAGAAAGGCCTTACTGCTCCCCTGATGGAGAAAGCCTTGCCATTCACGTGTCTGAGATGTCTGAGATGTCAGAGTCCTTGACCTAGCCAAGCTCTTCCTGTGAATGCTCATTCATATGTGGCTGTGGTCACTCCCCAAAACATTTCATCTGGACTTCTATCACATGTAAGCACAGTTCTGAAAAGTAAAGCCACACTTTATGTATAAGCACAATAAAAACTTAACCATGTAGTATGGAAGCTGGCATATAGGTCTGACCCTTAATCCTTGTTATTGGCTAATCACAACAGACCATTTCTGTTAGCAGCTGGAGGTTAGGTAGGTAGATGTGGAATCTGCGTGGTAAAGGCAAGTATCAACACATAATGAACCAAACCAAGACCTTTAATATAAGTATTGGAACTTGAAAAGAACAAAAATCAATCCCAAGGCAAACTTTGCATCTTCAGAAAGGTTACATAGGACAAGGTGAAGACAAGAGGTAGGAGAAGAAAGAGGGAAAGAAGGGGGGGGGAGAAAAAGGAGGAGGAGCCCAGTGTGGTTTTTGACACCTTCAATCCCTATGCCAGTGAAGCAGAAGCAGGCAGATCTGTGTGGGTTCAACTACACAGTGTGTTTTAGCCCCATTCTCTCCCCCCCAGTCCCTGTTCCCTCCCCAAATATAATTAGAGGAGAAGGGGAGGAAGGAGAGAGAGGTGGAGGAAGATGTGAATTATCCTTTGGATTTTTTATTTTTTAATTTATTTATTTATTATGTATACAGTGTTCTGCCTACAAGCCAGAAGAGGACACCAGAACTCATTACAGATGGTTATAAGCCACCATGTGGTTGCTTTGAAAGAGCTCTTAACCTCATAAGCCAGTGCTCTTAACCCCTGAGCCATCTTTCCAGTCGCCCTTTGGATTTTTTAAAGTTCTGAACTAAAACTTTCCTACATCTTGAGGAACTAACACTTGGAACAATAAAATTGTTTCATGGTCTGGGGAGAGAGCTCAGTGGGTAAACACTTGCCCTGCAGGCACGAGGATGCAAGTTTCATTCCTAGAACTGATGTGAGCATGTAAGTGATCTGTGTTGTAATCGCAGCACTGGATAAGGTGAATGAATCCTCAAGGCTGGCTGACAACCGACTTAGCCTGCTTGGCAAGTTGAAGGCCATTGAGAGACTTTGTCTTAAAAGTAAGGTGGGCAATGTGTCCTGGATAGTTTTATGTCAACTCGACGTGAGCTAGAGTCATTTAGGAAGAAAGGCTCAATCCAAAAAGGCCCTCCGTAAGATTAGCCTGTAGGCAAGTCTATAGCGCATTTTCTTAATTACTGATTACTATTTTGTAATTACTGGGAGGGCCCAGCTTTTTGTAGGCAGTGCCACATTTAGGGAGGTAGTTCTGGGATGCTATAAGAAACCAGGCTAAGCCAGCTATGAAGAGCAAGCCAGTAACCAGTGTTCCTCCATTGCCTCTGCTTCAGTTCCTGCCTCCAGGTTCCTGTCATGCTTGAGTCCCTTCCCTGACTTTCCTTAGTGATGGACTATCACATAGAAATGTACCAGAATAAACCCTCTCCTATTCACGTTACTTTTAGTAACAGTGTTTTATCACCGTTAATTAGAAAAATTCTAACTAAGATATAGTGCTTGAAGAATAGAATCCAAGATTGACCTCTGCCCCCCCCCCACACAATTAGATAAGTGCAGTATGCCCAGATTCATCATACTAAATCTTTTTTAACTCGGTTGAGTGACACAACCAGCCAATCTTTGCTCTCTTCTCTCAAGGCATACCTTAAGTCCCAGGAAAGTCATTAATTAATTCACACCTAAGTAATAACTGACATTTAAGTTATGTAATATGTGCATCTATCCAGGAGTTCAGGGCTCCAAATCAATTAACAAGGTCAACCCAATAGCCTGAAGAATAGAACACCAGAGTTAACAGAAAAAGTATACCCACAAATGAAAAAGTATTAATATAAATAGTTAAATTTATGAATCTTGTTGGGAGTGGTGACACACACCTCTAATCTCAGCATTGGGGAGGCGGTGGCAGGCAGATCTCTGTGAGATTGAGGCCAGCCTGATCTACATAGCAAGCTCCAGGAGCTACACAGTAAGACCTTGTCTCAAAGTTAATTAATCCTGTCAAAAATGTTTCCTGATATATTTACAAAGAGTAAACATACACATGCAGGCAACGCTAATTGGGTGCAGTAGAATATTAAAGGGAGTAAAGGCATTATATTGGGAGGGATGTGCTCCGGGAGACCTGGAGGTGAGAAATGGTTGGTGGATATGATTGTAGTACACTGCATATACAAATGAAGTTCTCAAAGGAGAGACGGAGAAAAGGAAGGAGGGAAAGGAAGTCTTATTTGACAGTTACAAAATCTCTTTACATTACAAATACCAACATAGGATGCCAGCTGCCATGCAGTGGCTGGGGGACATGTGCATGATGAGGAAACCTAGAGGAACCACTGTGATTTGCAAGTAGTTGTGGTGGAGAGATGAGAGAAGAAAAGAAGGGGACAGTATGTGAACTCTGAGGAAAGGAGGAACGGGCGACTCAGAGTGGAAAGGAACAGCCTGATGTGAATAGTCTGCCCTGCCACCTGGGGCCATGGTGAAGTCCTGCCCCATGCTACAGCTGAGGGTCATGCAGAGGGCTTTATGTTGATGTCTATGGTCCATGTTACCACCAAAGGCCACACAGACATTCCTGGTCTGGGTCTGAAGCCTGCTCAGAGTTGACCACGCCTCTCACCAGCTAAGACACTGGTTAGAGCCATCCCTACTCCTTACCTGGGCAGCACGGGTGAGCTGGCTCAGAGGGTGTGAGAGCTGACGAACTGGCCGTGCCCCTCCCTCATTCTTTGTTGACTGTGGAGTGGTGTGGGCACAGGAGAGATGTACCCCTTGCCATAGGTGAAACGGAGCTGGCGGGCTGAACAACACAGTCACCACCAAGGCTCAGGTTTTGAGTTGGTCCACCCCAACATCTACCCAAACTATGACCTGTTTGAGTGCATGAAAAGGCTGGTTCAGCAGCACCAAAGCTGCAGAATCTCCATGACACAGAGCAACAACAGGACATCTGAGAGGAGCCCCGGCAGTGAGGATCCAGTATTGATAGTGTAGCAGAAGCCAAAGGCCTTGAATCACACCAGTGACTCACTGCAATGAATGTTTGCAAGTAAAGCTCTTTTCGCAAAACAGTATAGAGTGTCACACACTGAGACACACCATAGCTTTCACAGTGAGATGGTTTTGTTGTTATTTTGCTATAGTTTTTAATGTTATTTTTTTTCTCTTCTTGTTTTTTATTTTTTGTTTTCCGTTACGGGGAGATTGCAAGAATGGAGGGTAAATATGGAGGGATGGAGGGATGAGTGGGAGTGGGATGCATGATGCGAAACTCACAAAGAATCAATAAAAAGTTAAACAGAAACGAAAGCAAATGCCAGTGTTTACTCTCTGGAAACACTTGCCCCACCCCCACACCCCTCCCCCACCTATAAGTGCAGCCCTGATTAGTCTGTATCCTCTCTAAAGAGTGCATTCATCACAATTGTTTTTCTTTTCTGGTCCATTATCTCTGGTACTGTGTGGTTTTACAGCTTTGGGGGAATGTTCCTTGGTTGCTGGCATACTTTGCATTCAAACTGTAAAGTGCACCGGAAGACAGCAGAGGTGAGGAATATTCTCAGTGAGGCAGTCCAGCTCAAGATTGAACATGGAAACAGAACAGAAAATACAGAGATAATTTTGCTCAGTTAATAGAAAACAAAATAACAGAGATGACCCCCCACTAGGAGCAATGAAGCACAAGTACGTGATCAGATATTAGATTTATGACTCATGTCCATGACCCAATTCGTCATGGAGAACAAGAGGAAAGATAAGAGTTTAACTTAACCATGGATGGAGACAAAATCGTTTGCCAGAAATTCTAATGAGGACGTAGATGCTGAGTAGAGATGACACAGCATTTGGGTTCATGGCTTAGAATCTGAGGTTCCAGGGAATGCCCACTGCCATTGAGCCAAGCCTCTGTGTCAAGCTTCAGCGTACTCCGTGTGGTTGTGTAAGACTGCCCCCGAATCATCTGATCATTGCTGGACTTTGTGAGGTTTAAGCCAAGAGTACACAAAAATCGTCCTTCTTCTATCAGGGCTTGGCCTGGCCCCCTATCCTAGAGATAACAGTCTTCTGTGATTGCCTCAACTGGACACTGATTTCCTCTGAGACATTGGTCAGACATGGAGCTGTCACAGAGGTAATTATTAAGAATGATTGTTCACAAACTTAAGAAAAGCATTCCTTGGATATTCAAATCGAAGTGGGAATGTGTGCGTTCTATTCGCTCTGAAGATTCTCACACCAACACAAAGTAGGTTTGAGCTCATCCAAGAGGAAAATGTGTAATCTTTAAAAGGTGAGTAGAACAATCTAAGTCAAAGAAATATTTCAATTCATACTCAAATGTTTAAAACTAATTTTACAGGTGAGGCAAAATTGGATTTCTTTTTCAGTGTAGAAGCATGTTGGGTTTTTTTGTTTATGAAGTCAAACCAAGTAGAATGTTAAGCTCTAATTTAACATGGTTAAAAAAAACATGAACATTTAAAAATGAAGTTAAAAATTAAATTATGACACTAAGCCACATATTCCAACTTGGTTAATTTAGAATTAGAAATACTTGAATTCTAAAGTTGTTGATTATTTATCCCAGAGTACAGAGTTCTTTAAAAATGACTCAGGGAAAAATATTTACCTCTCAGGAGGTAAAACTCATGAGACTCCATCATGAACTTAGACCTTTCTATATTTAAATTCCAGATGTGTATATGAACTGTATCTGCACTTCTTTCTCTTACAGACAGTGAAAGATTGTATACTATGAAGATCATATACTACATATGCTCAAGAAAACCCTCATTCCCCAAGACCCAGGCCTCTTGAATTATTAATCTCAGTGACAGATCCAGCAGCTCCAAGTCCTCAGTCGGGGCTTCTCGTTATTGAGAAGTGGTTTGTCCTCTTACAGTACTTATAATCAAACATAAAACCAAAGGAGATGCATTGAGAACATAAAGCAGGACGAGACTTAGAGCCACAGGGAAGATGAGCTACCAGAAAATCTCAGTGGACACAGAACCCAGATTCCTTTCCTTGAATGAGTTTGACATCAGTGCTCAGTCTGAGTCGTAAGCCTGGAGCCCTCTGGAGAGTTGGTCATTATTTGCCTATAGGAAACAGTGGGTTTGAAATATCACTTCACCTTTGAGACAAGGACAAGCTCACTCTTCACCAGCTTGGAAGGCAATGAGTCTGTTGTCTACTTCCAAGCTGTTAGCAGGATCGTGTAGAGAAACGAGCAAGCTTGACCTCTGATGTGCAGGTGTGGGTATTCCAAGCTCATCCCCTTTACTTGATCAGGAATATTCTCGAAGGACTTTATATTCTACTGTAGATACATTTGCTCATTCATGTCTATTGCTGCTCTGTTTGCAATTGCCAGGAAATGAAAAGGTTTAGATGGTCCGCCACTTGATAAATATATAATGATGATATGGTACATATACCCAATGGAAGATTATTCAACCATAAAAAAAAATAAAGCTATAAAATTAGCAGTTTGGTGCATTTTTCAGCCATCATTAGAGAAGCTTCTTTTTACAGTATAAGGTGGTTAATACAAAGACCCATGACTGGTCAACATCTAGGGAATAAGAGATTGTGGTATGATCAGCTTTAAAAGGGCATCTGTATCATGTCCTTGATCACAAGGCTCAGGAAGCATTGTAGAAGAAGGGGCATCTTGATCACCAAAGGTAGTGGACATCTACAGTAAAACCATATTTGCCAGACAAGACAGCACTGTTGTACACATGAGCTCACAGGAACTGTGACCACAAACACAAGACCTGAGCAAGATCCAGCCAGCCAAAATCTCACCATGGTCAGGGTAGGAGCTCATGAAGTCTCACCCATGGCCAAAGCGCTAATGGCAATTGATGGCAGCTGGCCTGTGAGAGCATCAGTTTTCTTCAGGCATTCAGACTCTAAGATGCTATGCTATCCATGCTCCAGTAGATAGTTCAACACCCATGAACACAGACAACACTAAGTGACTCAGTAGACTGAAAAAGAAGAAAAAGAAGGAGAAGAAGAAGGAGAAGGAAGAGGAGAAGGAGGAGAAGGAGCAGGAGGAGGAGGAGAAGAAGGAGGAGGAGGAGGAAGAGGAGAGGAAGAGGAAGAAGAAGAAGAAGAAGAAGAAGAAGAAGAAGAAGAAGAAGAAGA
>NW_021604708.1:2972389-3003120 GCF_004785775.1 Grammomys surdaster | reverse complement strand
GAAGAAGAAGAAGAAGAAGAAGAAGAAGAAGAAGAAGAAGAAGAAGAAGAAGAAGAAGAAGAAGAAGCATGAACTTGAGAGGGAAAAGTCAGAGTGGGGGATGGGAAGGAATTGAGGGGAGAAAATGAGTGAGGCCTGATCACAATGCATGATATGCATATATGAAAGTTTTTTTGTACACAGTAGCAAGTATTCAAATGAGACATAAATCCAAGCATTATTTTTATGTAGTTTATCAACAAATATAGAAGTAGTTAAAACAGAAAAAAATATGTGGAGTAAATACTGAATTTATGAGAGAAGCTTATAGGTTTTGTCTGTTTGATTTGATTAACAATAATATCCAATAAAATTATGCCTCACATAGTTCAAAGAAGAGGAAGAAAATTGAAGAAGAGGCAAAAACAAGAAAGAGAAGGAAAGTGCAGAGTGTGTTTAATTTGTAACTTCTCTCTCTTTTGATCTTTTAATATTTCAAGCCAGAAAAAAGAAAAGTCTTTTGAAATACAGTAATATAACATGATCAACAACTGAAAGCCAGTGCCAGACCCAGTAAATACTTCTGGGGTGCTGGGGAGACACTTGACAAGGAGGGAGGCCATGAAGCTCACAGCAGGGGGTGCTTCAGCCTGTCATTAATGATTAATAACTCAAGTCCTGGAGTGGCAAAGAATACTGAGCAGTCTGGCAAGAGGTAAGAGAGGCCTGACCAGGGGAAACACAGGAAGCCCTACCTCAGGCACTAAACTGGTAAGTCACTTACTTTCATTGGGTAGTCAAAGGTCTGCACTGTCCTTCTTGAATACCAGCTGATGATTGCTATTCATCCCTCCTCCAACTTCAAATATTCTCTTGTTGACAAAATTAAAAGTGCATACAATGTAAAAACCTATCTCTACAAAGGCAAGTGGGGTAGGAGGAGTGAAGAAGATGGAAAAACGGAGGGAGAGGCAGAAGAGAAAGGGAAGGGGGAAGGGAAGTGAGAGAAAAGGAAGAAGAGAATTAGGGGAGGAGAAACAGAGGGAGGAGAAAGGGAGAGAGAAAGAAGATCCAAGAGGGAGGGGAAAGGGAGGAGCATAGAGAGACAGAAAAGGAGTGGGAGGAGAAGAAAGAGAGGAAGAGACTGGAAGCTGAGAACTTTGTGCCAGAGCACCACAAGCTTTGATGGCAGCTGTGGAGACAATGGCAGCTGTGGAGACAGATCCAAGAAACACATACTATAAAGGAATGGTTTTTTTTATTTTTATGTAGTCATATAAAATCATGTATGTGTGTAGGAGTGACTTGTTCAGAGAAGCAAGGGAGGTAGGGCACCATACCCAACAGAACTTTTTATTTTAAAAAAAATTGAGAGAGAGAGAGAGAGAGAGAGAGAGAATGAGAATGATGGTAGGGGGATAGTCAAAGTGGCTCATGAACAAACATCCGTTCTTTTGCTCGTGAGCTGAGTGGCCTAGGAGAAGAGAGACAGTGAGTTGTCCGAGGTCGATGGCCCTACCTGGATCCTGAGTCTACGGCAGTGGCTGTAATTACTCTTGTTAGCCTGACAGCTACTGGGGACATGAAGGACAGTACAAGCATTGTGAAACCCACTCTAGATAAAATGCTGTTAGCAATCACTTCTTTGCCTGTTACATTGTCAATGCAAAAAGCACACAGCTCTCACCTTACAGCAGACATTACAACTGTAGCCGTATTTGAGAGACCATCGTCTGGGAACATAGATTTAGGTTATGCCAAATGTCCATGTCTCAATATGGAAGCAGTCTTATGTATGAATTTTATAGTTTTATAGAATGACAAAAGTCACAAATCAAGGCAAGTTTAAAATACACTGGAGTGTACTTAGAGAGGCAGATGCAGCAAGATGGGTAAGTTTTTTTCTGTAGACCTCAGATGCTATCTGATGAAATTCTTAGGTTTTGGATGGGTACAAGCTAGTAGTAGCTGAAACAGAAGCAGTAGCAGTAGTAGTCATCATTATCATCATCATTGTCATTGTCATCTTTAAAAATCAATAGATTTCAAAAGGTTATTTACCAGTCATAGAATGTTAGTTCTGACACGGAGGCAAGCAAGGAATGGTAGATGAAGTAGCTAAATCCATCCCAAGTTAAGATAACTAGCCTCTGAACTTATAATATTTCATCCTTTCCACACCATTACAATTCTAATCCATGAATCAGTCTCTGTAGACCCAGGTGCTTTCCAGGAGTTCTCACTGACATTGTGAGGATATATGCACTGTCCCCCAGATTGTATTGATCTTTTCCTTAGACAGCTATGCTTCAGCAATGTGACTACCATGGTGTTCTGAAGAAGTGCAGCCTTTTGCAACCAAATTCATTCATTGCCCAGATTCCCATTCAGATTAATTAGGAGACAGAACTACAGCATAAGTGAAAATAAGGTTGCTCTTGTGCAAGAATACTGGATTAAGAAAACCAATGAGACGATATGAACCTTAACTATATTAAAATGTCTAAGAGGGGACTGGAGAGATGGGTCAGTAATAGAGTGCTTACTATAGAATGTAAAGACCTTAGTTAATTTTCTAGCACCTATGTAGAAAGCTGAGTGTTGTGGCATATGTCTATGATCCCAGGTCTAGAGAGGCATATGGATCCTGGGAGCTCCCTGCCCAGCCAGTCTTAAATTTTAGGTTCAATGAGAGATATGCTCTCAAAAAAATAAAGTGGAATGTAATTGAGGAAGACCTCAACTTTGCCTTCACATACGTGAGTACAAATATCCATCCTCATCTAAATATGCCCAGCCACATGCATGTACATTAAAAAAAATGGCTGGGGTGCACTGCTGAGATACAATGCTTGTATATGGTATATGAGGGCCTGGATTTGACCCACAACATTAGTCTAAAGAAAAGGAACAAATGGCTTGGAATAGAAGAAGAAATGGGGAAGGGAGACCATTGTAACAGTGACCAGGGTCATCAGAAGATCACCAGTGGGTGGCCCAAGGACAGTGAGAAGAAGTAATCATGGAGTTCTAAAAATGGGAATCAACTCTCACAGCTACATTTACTGACATCACAAAAGATCGTAGCTCTTTGAGTGGCTGCTTAACTCACTGGAGAACACTGCTCAAGAAAATAGAGTAGACTGTGTTCAGCCTGGGACAAGCAAGCTTTGTCACCATTAGGTGCAGGTGGTCTTACCTTTGTCTCTTAGAAAAATAGTTCCCAGTTTTTTAGTGGAGAAGCAAAGCACTTTCTCTAGAAATCAAAGGCCAGTTTTAAACCGTTTACCATTTGTGTGTGTGATTTGGGGAGTATGCTTGAGCCACAGCCTGCATGTGGAGGTCAGAGCACAGCTTGGGGAAGTCACTTTTCTCATTACTTTCTGTGGATCTTGGGGATCAAACTTAGGTCATCAGTCTTCGTGGCAAACATGTATGTTCACTGAACCATCTTGGCAGCCCACTAAAAGGCTGACTTTTAAAATGGTTTGGTATATCATGGAATTAGAATGTCCAGTGCTGAGAAGAGTCAGTTCCTTAAGGAAGATATGTTGATAGCATATAATGCCATGAAAAGATGGCCAGCTTCTCTAGAGAAGTGTAACAAAAGCCAAGACAAAACATACCAGCTGCCTTCTGGAATGCCTCACATTTATTTCAAAGGCTGGCCATACCAATTGATTGTGTGGACACTTCAATCACTCTTGGTGATGGTGTAAACTGGCAATCACATTGAAAAGCAGTTGGCCAAATTCCTATGAAGATAGATAGATATGTACTTGTGGCACAACATAGACATTCTAGTACTAGGTATTTGTCTAAAGGAAATAAAAGTACATGGCTGTACAGAGACCTGGACATGGATATCCATAGGAGCCTCATTGTAATGCACAAAAGTCTATAGATATTACAGTTCATCAAAGGATAAATGGTTACACAAAATGTAATATAATTGTTCAATGACAACAAAGAACCAAACCATGAATATGTACAATATGCATACATTTCAAAGTGTTCTGAGTGAAAAGAAAGCATTTCTGCATTGTTCCGTTTCCATAGCATGTCTGGGGTATATCAATTACTATTTGACCTTAAAAGCAGGTTACCAACAACAGGAAAGGCAGAGTGGGGCAATAACAGGACTGCTCAGTGATATTACTTATCACACACGGTAAGTCAGTTTATTAATGGCATGAACAGAATGTTTTTCTTGAACTAATCCATTAATGAAATTGAGCACTGAACATTGTACACATCTTCCAGTTCTACACAGTGTTCTACATAGCAACATCCTTTACCTAGAGCCTAATATTGTACCATAGCAATGAGCTTTTTTTTTAAGTTTTCAAAAATGTTTTAATAAACATTTATTATACAGAATAATGGAATTTATTATAGTGTTTTCATGCATGTATGTAATGTATTTTGACAATATTCCCCAACCCCCTTAATTTCTCTTGGGGTTGCATTGAATCTGTAGATTGATTTTGGAAGTATGGCCATCCCAAGAGCATGCAAAGGTCTTTCCATCTTCTAGTGTCTTCTTTAATTTCTTTTTCAGTATCTAAAGTTTTCATTATAGAGGTCTTTCACTTCCTTATTCAGATTTAATTCAAAAGATATTTTGCATAGATTTTTAAAGTGTTATAAATGGGGTTATTTCCCTGATTTCTTTGTCAATATATTTTTCATTGTTTTATAAGAAGGCTACTGACTTTTTAAAAAAAAATATTTATTGGATATTTTATTTATATTACAGATGTTATCCCCTTTCCCCATTCCCTCCCCCAACCAGAAACCCCTATCCCATCCCCCCTCCTCCTGCTTCTATGAGGATGTTACTCCACCCACTACCTCCCCGCCCTCGAATTCCCCCACACAGGGGCATCTAGCCTTCATATCACTTTTATTTTATTTTTTCTTTCTTTTATTTTTCTGACAAAAGCTAATAACCCAGAAAGAAAAAAATCGAGAAAACCACAATGGCCACAGTGGTAGAACTGAACCCTACAAGTGAGCAGAGTGAGTTTGTTCTAGGTTCAGCAGTGAAGAAGACCCCTCCCCGGAAAGGTAAACCATGCACAGCTGCTTACCCACTGGTTTTATGGCACACTCTTTTCTGTAACATATTCATATAAAACAATGGATTAATCACTTTTAAATTTCCGATTCTTTTGGAAACACACTAACATTAATGCACACTTCACAGTTATGTGAAGGAAGGAAAAATACTCCATGAAAAATAGTTTTTCACACTTACTCTCTTATCTTTATCCATATGAGTTTATTCTTCATACTTGCTAACAAAGCAGTTGGTAGACAGCTCCATGGCCCGTTCCTTTAATAGTTGATTACGATAATGCAAACATAATTGTGTTGTAACAAACTACATAAATACCCAAAATCAAGAATTTTTGTAAACTTAATTTGCCAAATATAATTCACTGCATTTATTCTGTATGATTTTTATACAATTCTATAGCGTATTTGATGTATTTTTAACTTGCTAAGCTATTTCTTTTCGATATTACTTTATAAGATTAACAAAACCTTATGCTTTTCAAATTTTATTAATTCTTTAAAGTTAGCACCAAGTTAGGCCAAGGAATGGGTCTCACTATGGCGTTTTCCTCCATGAGTCATAATACTTTGCTCATCTTCCTCTTCTCCGCCCCACTCCCTGCTCCATGTTCCTCATGCACCTCTGCTCTTTTCCCTTCCTTCCTTTGATGGAATTCTGATGATGTGAAAGCAGAGGGATGAGTGTCTGGAGGAAGGACAGGAATAGAATGTTACACTTAAGCCATACTTGATGTGTTCCAGCAGGTCCGCCTTCCACATTTCCTTACCTGTTGGATAGCCCAGGCTAGTCTCAAGCTCATGGTTTTCCTGCCTCAGTCTTTGTCACTCAGTGATCCCTGCAGGTATATCACCTTAAAATCAATAGCCTGCAACAACATGTATTTACTACCTCACTATCTTACGGAAGGAGTTGAGGACAGAGCTCCCAGCAGCTTGGCTTCACTTCTTTTCTGGGTCTCATCCTATCTCATGCCTGCACAAACCCCTCTAGTGTCCCCTACTCCATTCAGAATAAAACTCACAGTGCTTCCAATGGCACATGCAACCTTTAAGACCAGGTTCTGCTTCTGGCTCCCTCTGCTCTGTCATATTCACCTGGTGTTGGCAATCACTCTAGGTAATCTCCTTCTACTCCAGGACATTTCCACTTTGTGGAGTGTGCCTCCTACTCAGATGCCCATGTGACCAGCTCTCAGGCATGTCCCTGGGACTTTGCCTCTTCTTATTTTATCTTCAGCACAGCACTGAAATCCTCTGAGACACACTTACTGCTTGGTTGCATCTGTCATTCTTTTCCCTGGAATGTGAGCTCCACGGGCTGTGTGCAGCTCCACACGGAGGGGGATCAGCAAGTGTGTGTTCAGTAAGAACTGAAGACACAAATCTAGACTGGACAACATGGCTTAGGGGACTGGCCAGTCCAGCTCCTGTCCAGTTCCTTGAAGTGAGTCAACTGACTTGTTCAGGCACAGGAGGAGCATTTGGTCTGCTAAGATATCCATGGAGAACACTAGAACACTAGAGGCTCTCTCTGACACCAGGAGATGATGCTGAGCTCTGAATATTCTCAGCTCATTTACCACAGTTACACCTAATCTACTTCTCTTGGGGAAGAGAGAGAGAGAGAAAGAGAGACAGAGAGAGAGACAGACAGAGAGAGAGAGAGAGAGAGAGAGAGAGAGAGAGAGAGAGAGAGAGATCTGAAGTGTTCTTTGCTGAAGTACATCTGTAAGAATACCTGAGCCCAGGTGAATACAGCTTCCTGCAGTCATATGATTTTCTGCTTATCAGGTTGGTCTGTCCAATGTGTGTCCAATGTGTACTCTCAGGATATCTACTCAGTGCAGCGCTGCAGGGTTTTCTCAGAAGCAGTAGAAAGAGCTTGGAAAGCAATCAGCTATCTAGCCAGCATTCCTCAGAGGTCCGTTTGTGAGCCAGTTTCTCATTTCACTCACAGATGCGTGCATCACCTGTGTTTCCTGTTCTTTGGACATCACAGCCAAGCTCTGGGAGAGGGGGAGAGGATATTACTTCACTGTTCTGCTAGCTTCTTTTTCTACTACAGGCTCACCACGGGTTCTCAGCATTTAAAGGCCTGAAATTTCCTAGTGAGGAAATCTTTCTAGGACTTTAATCTTAATCTTGATTTCTTTTTTTTTTAATATTACAGTTCAAATGAAAGTGTATCTTCAATGCCTGGGGGGCAAGTAAAATCATCTGCCTTAACGAGCAACTTCTTCAAACATTAAATTTTATTTGTATGCATTAGGCATGATATGTTACAAAAAATTATATTTGTGATATAGAAGATAAACATATGGAATGTTACTAATTATATATACTGTATATGTACATATGCGTGTAACTTACATATAATGTAGTATGCATTGTGTGATTATATATATTTATCTTACTGTGAATCATTTCATTGACTCTAAAGCTAAATGATTTATGAATGGGATAGACAGCATTATAGGAAGGACAGACAGCCCCAGTGGAAGCAGGCTGTGTATATCTTTAGTATAAAATGTTGCTTGGATCAATTCAATCATCTGCTGTCTTTGAATTTTCTTTTGCTCACTCCAGCAGAACCAGAAGTACCATTTAAGTTATCAAGCAGTGGTCAGTAGTGACTTTCTACATTATGTCTCTTTTTTTGAGTCAGGTCATGTTTAGCTAGCCTCAAACAGCATACAACAATGATCAAACTCCTGATCCTCCTGCCTCCACCTCTCAAGAAAACAAAGCTTTCTGTTATATTTTGTGAAAAACTAATGCTAGCTCAATAAAGCAAGCCATGATGTGATTCTTGTTTCCAGTCCTAAGTTTATGTTCCATGCGCTATGGAATAGCCTTCATCGCACATTTCTGCAACTTCACATTGATAGCGCAGAATTCCGTCATAAGCATCACCATGGTAGCCATGGTCAACAACACAGACCACCCATCCCACCTCAATAGCTCTATTGAACAGCTTCCTCCTGGTTTAAATGGGGATCAACATGAAGCCTCAAAGCATCATTCTATAAAGGCAAGCAATGCAAAATTTAAGTTTGTTCTCCAAGTCCTGTGTTTGCGTGTGTGTGAGTGTGCGTGTGTGTGTGTGTGTGTGTGTGTGTAGGACCTGAGGCTTGAATGTTAGGCTGTGCCTTACTATACATTTTTAACCAGTTGTTCTATACCTGAGCTACTTTCCAGCCCTCTCCCGTTTCCCTTCCGTTCATTCCATTTTCAGAAAGTGCCTCATTAAGCTGTCCAGGCAGGCCTTGAGCTCACTTTGCATCCCAGGCCAGCCTTGAATTTGTGCTTCTCCTGCCTCAGCTTTTTGAGTAGCTGGTATTACAAATCTATGCAACCAGGCCCAGCTGTGCTCAAAAATTTTAATTGAGAAAAATTCAGATCTAAGGGGGCTTCTTAGAGTAGACAAGTACTTTTCAGTATGTGGCTCACAGAGGCATTTTATGTTTCCTGAAGGCCCCTGTGTATAACTGGAGTCCTCAAACCCAAGGAATCATCTTCAGCTCTGTCCAGTATGGCATGATGCTGATGCAGGGTCCTGGCGGATACTTGGCCGGGAAAATAGGAACAAAGAAAGTGGTTGGAATTGCTCTGCTTGGATCTTCACTGCTCACTCTCTGCATCCCACTGGCTGCCAGTCTTGGACTAGCTTTTCTCCTGGCAACTCGAGCAGTTCAGGGCTTAACCCAGGTACCAAGTATTTCTTCTTCTCCTTCTCCTTTTTCCTTTTCCTCTTCTTCCTCCTCCTCTTCCTCTTCTTCTTCCTCTTCCTTCTTTTCCTCCTCCTCCTTCTTCTCTTCCTCCTCTTCCTCTTCTTCCTCCTCTTCCTCCTCCTTCTAAATGTAAACCAGGCTGGCCTCTAACTCACAGAGATCCATAACCTGCCTCTGCCTCCTGAGTGTTGGACTTAAAGATGTATGTCACCACACTCAGCTCCAGATACTGAGTATTTTCAAACTCTGAGCTAAATATTTCTATATTTCTACACCGATGTATCTAACCATTTTTATTTCAGGGGGCTGGATATGGGGGACAGTTTGCACTCTGGCAGAAGTGGGCTCCTCCGAATGAACGCAGCCGGCTCTGCACTATTGCTATGTCAGGTAAAGATGTGCAGTCCAGATGGGAGCTTGGCAACCCAGTGCTTCCTCTTGGACTCCTGAACATTTCTTCTGCTGGACAGCTCTTTTGCTGATGCTAAGAAGTGTTTATATAAATTAAGGAAACCAATCCTTTATTTGTGGTATGACTTATTTTTCCCTGTGTTATGATTTGTGGCATAACATTGCTTGCGATATGACTTCTCACCTTTAAAAATGTTTTTATGTTGCTAAATTGATCACTTTTCTTTTGTGGAACTTGAAATTTCTACTCACTCATGGAAATGTTGTAAGATAAGTTATCCACGTTTTTAATGAATTTGTAGGGTTTAATTTTTATACATTAATTCTTGTCATATGAAACTTATATATTTTTATTCCATCTGACATACAGACTCAACTTAATAATCTTTGGAATTGCTCTAAATTTTTCTGAGACTAATCTTTACTTTTAAAAAGTTTATTACACTTATTTACTTACTGTATACACATCACAGCACACAACTAGAAGTAAAAAAAAACAACTTCCAACAGTTAATTTCCCCTTTTTACCATGTGGGTTCTAGGAATCAAACTCATGTCTTCAACTTGGCAGCAAGTATCTTTACCCAATGAACCATCTTGCCAGTTCCTGAGATTTTTCTCTGAAAATGATGTTAGTGTAATGTGCCCATAATTCTAGCACTGGGTAGGAAAAGGGTAGTATGGTGGGCAACATGTGTGTTCAAAGATAATCAAGAACTCTTCAAGTCCAAAACCATCAGTTAGCCACATATGTTAGAAGAGCTTGCTGACAGCAGGCCTCGAAAGCCCCCTCAGAAACCCAGAACTGTAGTATCCAGTGTATGTCATGAGAGTTCACATTAGCTGAAGAAAGAGAGTATGCAATTTAGACAAAAGAAATTCACCTCAGTTACCCAATTGTGAAAGGATCTCAGAATACAAAACAAACCAGGGAATAAAAGCGTGAGAGTACTGGCACAGCAGGTTGGGTTGGATTAACCCAACTAACAGGGGATAAAATGCATGAATGTAAGCTTATATGAGGACAAATGCATGCAATGCCAACACTCAGAAGGCTGAGATAGGAGGATTGCCACACAGGCAAGCCTGAGCTAAGTAGTGCATTGCAAGCCCTCATCTCAACAAAACAAACATAAAACAAAAGGCACAAACCATTTAAAAAGCAATCCCAAACAAACAGAATAGAGACAGTGAGCTTGAAGGCCTGATAACTTCCTTGTCCTTCACTTACTGACCTATAGGGCCTAAACCAAAATAAATCAGCTGACATATTTAGGGGAGCTCACAAATCTCAGGAGCCCCCAAACTCACAAGCTTCTTTGAGGAACTCCAGGAAGAAATTATTTTCTGATCTCAGAAAACATCGAGAACATGGCTGCCTGAAGGCAGCACAGAGACAGCAGATGGAAGAGTCCATCAAAACAGAGTCTCCTGAGTCCACCTTCCTGCCTCAGTAAGACTGATACTATGTCCAGTGATGAGGATATCTGGTTTAAGAGACAGGATTTCTCTACCCAGAAGTTAGAGAAAGACTCCCCAGAAAAGCACCTGCCTAGGGTCCAAAGGGCCTGACTAAGCCAGCCTCCAGTGGAAAATGTACTGCATGTTCCTTGTAGGTATATCTAACCTT
Organism: Grammomys surdaster; assembly: GCF_004785775.1. Classification (NCBI taxonomy): domain Eukaryota; kingdom Metazoa; phylum Chordata; class Mammalia; order Rodentia; family Muridae; genus Grammomys; species Grammomys surdaster. The sequence goes on along the minus strand of NW_021604708.1, from coordinate 2,992,287 downwards.
TGACATTGTCACCCTACATTGTCATCTAGAGTTCACACCTGAGAACAAGATTGAATGATTAACCCATAGTCTCATCCCAAACTAAAGAGCTGAGTTAAGTTTTCTTTAAGGATGTGGTCCTGGTGTGGTGACTATCCTGAGGTGTAGGTGGTCTTTGGATATTCTTTCAGAGGCTACAAAAGATGCATATTGGTTGGAAATTTTATAGCTACTCATAGAGTTTTCGAAAGTAAGCAGGTCAAACGGGACTTTTAGCTCATGCTTAAGGTTAGTAGGTGATGGGAATTAAAAAAAGAAAAAAATGTCTTGTTAGCTTAGACCAGAGCTCAGAAAATAGGAGGCTATCAAAGCAAATTGAATGTCTTCATTGCACAACTCTCTGACTTAATTTAAAACATAGAGTGAAATAGAAGAGGAGGGGAAAAGAAGGAAAGAGAAAGATAGAGGGGCAAGGGAGGTATGTGAAGACACATGTACACACACAAATGGGGGGAGGGAATGATATAGTTATCTAATGAGAGATAGGAAGCAAGCATATGGAAAGGCCATCTGTTATCAGATCCCTAAATATTCTCTCTTTCTACTGACTTAGCCTTCTCACCAAACGTGTAGTTATGAAAAATGAAGCTAAAAATGTCCCCAAGAGACAAGCAGGAATGTCCCCAAAGGGAAGGCATCCTAATCCAAAGACACCTGCTAGCTCTATGGGAGGAACACATGAAAGAGCAGAGCAGGTCAACTAAAGATTCTGACAATTACTGTGTTTTGGTTCTTGAGTACCTGGATCAGAATTGGCAGCACCATAGAATGATTGGCCCAGGCCTTTGCATGTATTGAATCAGTCGTGCCGCACTGATAAAGTGGTCCCTTTAAGAGGGGTGAAAAGCCAGTGTACAGTACTTATCAAAGCCTATGCTAAAGAAACCCCTGAGATATCAGTCTTAAGATATAGTATGAGGAGAAGAAGATGGGTAAAGTCAAATGTCACAGACCCCCCAGCACTCCAGAGATTTGGTGCTTCACATGTCTCTTCAATGATCAAGGTCACAGGCTTTGGCAGTTTTTCCTCACAGAGAAATAAATACCAAAAAGTACATAGGGGGCTCTAAAGGAATAAGTATTTTTTTTTACTCCCTTTTTATTTTCTAGAGTATTGAAAAGATATATATATATATATATAGATAGATATAGATATAGATAGATATAGATAGATATATAGATATATAGATATATAGATATATAGATATATAGATATATAGATATATAGATATATAGATGTATAGATATATAGATATATAGATATATAGATATATAGATATATAGATATATATTACATATACATATATTTATGCAATATATATGCATCTATATTAAGGACATGGTATCATGAGATATTTCAGTACATCTGAACTCTTACTAATGTTCAAATCCAGGCATATCCATCCCCTCTAACATTGGCCATTTCTCTTTAGTGAAATTATTCAAAATTCTCCCTTTTAGATTTTTTTTGAAATGTAGTATGCTATCATTATTTTCCCTCTGCCTGCTATTATGCAACAGAACACCAGAATTTGTGCTTTATTTACAACATGAACTCTATGCTATTGATATTGCATGCAAATGGGTAAGAGCCAGGAGAAGAGAAGAAGGATAGGGTGAAGAAGTAAGAAGACATTCACTTAGGAGCCCAGGCTTGAGGTAGATTGGGTGAAGGCAAGCAGACAGGAAAAAGCATGACCTTGCTTGGACAGAGGAGTCTGACTTCCCTTATAACTAAGGTAAAGGCAGACATTTAGGTGAGAGGTACTAATTGGGTGGACCTGGCAGTAGAAAAGGTACTCACTTCGAGCTTTCTTTCCATGCTCTCTCAAACTTGAATTCTCTTTTAAACACTCCCTTCCCTGTTGTTAAAAGGCCAACCTGGGACAGTTTATTTAACAGTGACTGGCTGTACTTGATCAAATACAAGTTTGATTACTGGCATTTAAATGAAATAGCATAAACAATGTGCTTCAGTGAACATGAACAAAAAAAGAAGATAGTAACAATTATTTCTATCTTGCAGTGTAGGTTAAAAAGAAGTCCAAACAAAAGAGTGAATCTAGGGGCCATAGATCTGAATGCACAAATGCTTGTAAGTGCTGAGTGAGAAATACACCATAGACAAAGTTAAGAAGGGACAAACTATGACCAGTAAGACATGCAAGACTATTCACAATGCACAGAGTCTAACTCGAGGCAAAGGGAAACAATGGAGAGAAATAGAAAAAAGACAACAAATGATAAAGTTGGTAAACAGTGAAAAAACTCAAATTAAAAAGAACAAAATTAAAAATGAGGGTTTTTATTATCTATATTGGAAGAAAAGTGTATACAAATTTAATGATATTAAATATTATCAAGGAGACGAGAAAGAAAGAACTGTGTTGGCAATTTAAGTTGAACAGCTTTCAACACAGAACTTCTGCAGTATTTACCAAAATTTGAAATATACATAGCCATTGATCTAGCAGTTCCGCCTCCAGTACTCTAGTCACACACACACACACACACACACACACACACATACACACACACAAAGTTGTGTTTCTATTCAGAAATGAGTAATGGTGCCTGTTTAGAATTAAAATCTACAGTGCAATGGAGACCTTTGTATGAGCAATTATTCAATGAAGATGAATGTTGGGGCTGGAGAGATGGCTCCATGGTTAAGAGCATGCACTGCTCTTGCAGAGGACCCAAGTTCCGTTCCCAGCACTCATACCTGCCACTGCATCTCTAGAGAATCTGCCATCCTCTTTTGCCTCCATGGGCATTTAATTCACATGTACAGTCTACTCCTGCCACACACTGCAAACAGACATGTAACACAATTCCAAAATAAAATCTAAAAGAAATAACTGTTTCATAAAACCCTCAGGCCATTATGATCTTGCTTGTTTTAAAATAACAACTCCATATGCATATGGAATTTGGCAAGTTGGCTTAAAAAGGGAGGCATAAAAAGGGAGGTAGCTTAGGATTATTTGCAAAGCTGTGAAATGAGAATATGCCTACTATATATTAGAATGCTCTGTGAAGTTGTAGAAGTTATAGAAATTAAAACAGTGTCATTAGCATATTTATGGAGAAGCAGCTTCCCATGAATACATTTACAAAGAGAATTAATGCATGCTGAGCTACAAATAGCATATATGTGCAAAGAAAAGAAGGTGAGTGACTGTTTCCTGCACAATAAATTGATGTGATGCTTGTCTTCAGAGAAGTAGAGGGCTTAGAAGTGGAGAGTGCACCAGAACCTTGGCTCTTCATGGTGCTTTATTTCCATGATAAATGGCTACAACTGTAAATTAAGACAGCAGGAAAGGTAGTCTAGTAGTCACTTGAATGTCACTCGGGAATTTTAAAGGAAAAAGAAGACTCCCTGGAGGTATATGAATTAAAGGACTAATCTGAAAGTTTTGCATTTGAATATGCTTATTCTGTGGTGTGGTGGCTTCTCCATGTTCATCTGACAGCTTACAGTATCTGCCTGGTGGAGGCAGGGGTCCTACCACTTTCTTTCTGTCTCTCTGCAGGAATGATATTGGGAGTCTTTACTGTCCTCCTTGTGGGCGGCATCATTAGTGAAGCCCTCGGGTGGCCTTTTGTCTTCTATATCTTTGGTAAGCTGTTTGCTAGTTTCTGGGTTATTTAGGAACATGCTTCTGAGTTTTGTGCACCCATGTGTACTTTGCTAAAGGAAGAAAGTCAGAATATAAAAATGTTAGGGAAACAAAATATCAAGATATAAGGAAATAACCTTTGCTAGCTGTTTTAGGGTTTCCATTGCTGCGAACAGACACCGTGACCAAAGCAACTCTTATAAAGGACAACATTTAATTGGAACTGGCTTACAGGCTCAGAGGTTTAGTCCATTATTACCAAGGTGGGAAGCATGGCAGTGTCCAGGCAGGTATGGTGCTGGAGAAGGAGCTGAGAGGTTCAGCATCTTAAACTCAAGGCAGCCAAGAGAAGACTGAGCATCCTCAGACAGTTTGGAGGAGAGTCTCGAAGCCCACCTCCACAATGACACACTTCCTCTAACAAGGCCACACCTCCTAATAGTGCCACACCCTCGACCAAGCATATTCAAATCGCCATACTAGCCAAGATGTGAAAATCCTCTGGCTTCATAAAGTGCTGCTCTCCTGCCATAAGGTACGGCTGTCAGGATGTCTCTGTGCCTTGCAGGCAGGAGGGGAAGATTTGGAGAGGAGTGCTTTCTAAGAGACAGAAGAAAACAATCCAAGGAGGTAAATGTAGCTATGGGGTTTGTCATGATTAAGCAAGGGGTAGAGTCCTTAGCAAGCCTAAAGGTTTCCAAAGAAAAGAATATATCAAACACTGAGAGTAATTTGGGATAACTTCACTATTGACCTGGGACTTTCATTTAGCTAGAAACCAACTAGCTTTGCCTGCTGTTTCCACTGGAGTTGCTTTGGATTTTATTTTCAAACTTCCCATCAGCTTATCTTATTTACAAGCCCGCTCCTCTTCCAGACAGTGAGTATCTTGGAGACAAAGATAGGTTATTGTCAGGTCTAAAGACTCTGTAGAGTTCACAAAACATGAAAATAGTAGTCCACAAATCACTGGGTGAACATATTAATAATGAAGATAACTTCAGAACAAGGAGTAGTATCAACTCACCAAGAAGATACAAGAGTCTGAAATTCATACGCACCCAATAACAGAGCTCTCAAATGTACCATGCAAAAACTTACTAGACGAGGTTGGGAAGTAGCCCAGTTGGTAATATTCTTGCCTAGGATGAAGCCATGGCTTCAGTCCCCAGTACCACAGAAAACTGGGCATGGTGACTCACACCTTTAATCTCAGTACTCAGAAGGCAGAGACAGGAAGATCAAAAATTCAGGGTCATTCTTGACTACATAAAAAGTTTGAGACCAGCCTGGGATATGTGGAGCAGTGTTCTCTGGAGTGGGAATATGTTGAGAAAATAAAAGCTTAAAGAAATGTTAGCTACCTTAGCCAAATCTGTGAGCTCCAGAGTCAGTGATCATGTGTCATGGAAATAAGGTAGAGAACAATCAAGGAAGTCTCTCTCTCTCTCTCTCTCTCTCTCTCTCTCTCTCTCTCTCTCTCTCTCCCTTTGTCTCTCTTTCACAGGCACACACACACACACACACACACACACACACACCAGACCTATATGTAAAATCTAGAAAAATATTCTTCTAGAAGAAAGCAGGGAAATTTTACTTGTTCTTTAATTAACTAAACAATTCCTAAATATGACATCAAAAATATGAGCCATAGAGGAAATTGATAAATTGGAAATCACCAGAGTTAAAAATATATATCATGTTTAAAGGGCATTGTTAATACAATAAAAGGACAGACTGGTTCAAGGAGAAAATATCTACAAAACACTAAATTCGATGTTTTTCTAAAATGTGTAAATAATTTTCAAAACTCTGAGAATATAAAACTCTCAGCTGAAAAACGGGCAGAAATGTATACACAGAGAACACAGGTCTATGACAAGACACCTTATTAAGAACCTTTAGTAGTGAAGGGGCATGAAAATTAAAAATCACAATATCTCCATATACCTATTAAAATGGCCAATACTGAAAACATTGACACTATTATGCTGTCCCTAAGGTCTGAGACTCCATTCCCACAAACAAACAAACAAACAAAGGGGAACTGTTGAGACAGCTTGCTTGAGAACTGAGAAGAATTCATAATGAGCTTTGGCAAGGATTTAGCCTAGAAAATGTCCCAACATGAGAAGAAGTTGTTCAGTATACCCAAAGAACTGTGAGGCAGCCCAGCACAGAGATACCTACAAGTCACATCTATTGCTGCACTATTCACAGTATCCCAGGAATGGAACCAGCGTAGATTACCAGAAACAAAGAGCAGATAAAGACAATGGGGTGCAGATACACAGTGGAATTTTATTCAACAAGAAAGAAGAATGGAATTATGGCATTGATGGATCTTAATATGATCATCATATTAAGAGAAATAATTTAAGTGCAGAAAAACAAGTCACATATTTTCTCTCACTAGTAGAAACTAAAATTCTTTACAAATGCATATCTGTCTACCTATCTACATACATGTATACACACTTAGATCATAATATACACATAAGACAAATTTACATGGGTCATAACATACATATGTATTCATGGGTCATAACATACATGCACATACATATACACACTGGTCATGAACATACATGGGTCAGCCATAATATATATCTATGTACATAAAAGCAGATAGGCAGCTAAGGGAGGAGATTAATAGCTGGTAGGAGGGAAAGGGACAGGAATGACTAGGAAGGGATAGGAAGAAGCCAACATGATCAAAACAGGTGATAGATTAAAAAAAATTATTAAAAAACCAACATTATACACAATGAATATTACATCAATTGAAAATGAAAAAAGTGCAGGATTTAGTAGTAATGAGTCAAGACATACTGTGATGTCAACACATGGAAGCAGGACAGGAGGTATGCGGTAACTCTGAGCTATCTTGCAATATTTAAACAAATGTAACATTACTGTGTAATTTAAAGTCTACTTTAAGAATAATAGAAATGAGCTTCCTGATGAACTCTTCTCTCTGCTTGCAGGAGGTATTGGTGTGGTCTGCTGCCTTCTCTGGCTCATTTTGGTTTATGATGACCCTATCTCTCACCCATGGATAAGTAGCCTAGAAAAGGAGTATATTTTATCATCCCTGGACCAACAGGTACATATAAGGACTCCAGACTCTGCAGAAACCTTGCATCCACATCTGGGTTCCTAATGGTGGCTGAGACTCTGAACTTCATGTTGACCTTACTACTCAGACCAATGCATTTGTTTTCAGTTCAGCTCAGAACAGCCACTTCCCATCAAAGCTATGCTCACATCTCTGCCACTCTGGTCCATGTGTCTTTGCAGTACGACCCATCAGTGGCTTGTTAATACCTTTGTAATATACACTCCAACCTACATCAGTTCTGTGTTCAAAGTTAACATCAGAGACGTGAGTAAATTTCACTCCATTCCTTCTACATATTTACCTGACCCCTCGGTTACTCATCTGTCGCAATAATTCTATCTGCTGGACATTAACTTTCATTACCCAAAATAATCTGATATTTAAAACTAATGATAGTAACTTTGCTGGGAGTATGACTTAAGAAGTTGCCAGGTTTTCTTAGGGGGGAAAAATTGTTTCAGCGTGTCAGAATGATTAGGGAATTACCAACATATTTTCTCCTTGCCTTAATTATGGCCATTTACCCAGTCTTCTCACTTCAGAATGGACTCCTGTCTTCTCTTCCCTTTTTTGTTGCCTGGGTCATTGGTATCTTGGGAGGCCAGCTCGCAGATTTTCTACTGAGCAAGAACTTTAGACTCATAACTGTGAGAAAAATCATCACAATTTTAGGTAAGAATGGGGATGTGGGATTTGCATGATGTAAGCATTCAACAGTCGAAGACTGCATCTCACTCTTGCATTTGCCTGTTCCACATGTCCTAGGAAATACTCCTCCTGCAGCCCTCATTGTGGCTCTGCCCTATGTGCAATCCAGCTATGTTACAACAATTACATTTCTGACACTTTCCTGTGGAATAAGCCCTTTGTGTCAGGCTGGAGTCTATATTAATGCATTAGATATTGCTCCAAGGTAAGACTCTTGTATCTATTTTTAGTTTCACATTTTCTGGGGGAAAAATGGTCTATAGTGTTCTGGGAGCCTCAAAGTTTGGAAAACAATAAATCATAAGCATGGACCATGGCTGGGCCTAGCTGTATTGGTGAAATATGGACTTGTCAAATCTCTTCTCATTGAATATGCACGGCCCAAGTCTTTTTTGATGGATCACAAATAAAACAGGGTTGAAAGACACTATCAAGTGTGTCTCCATTTAACTTGGGATATTGTTGTCACCCACAGGTATGCCAGCCTTCTCATGGGAACATCAAGAGGATTTGCACATTCATCTGCTGTGCTGGTACCCATTGTTGCTGGCTTTTTCCTCAATCAGGTAGTTTCTGTTCCAAGACAGACTTTTAAAATTCTCTCCCCCACGTATTTGCAAAGAATATATTCAAAGGTTGGGAAAGAGTGTTTACTCTGGGGTGATCATGAAGTATAGAGCAGAATGAACCAACGTTGAGGTTATTCTGAAACTAATCAGTGAGTCACTTAGAATCTCCATTTGAAATGGCAAACAGTGCCACAGGAATCTCAGGAGAATGTTTCCTGCCAAGCCATCTGAGGCTGAATTTTCATTTGTGTAAGTAACCACACAGAAAGAATTGGAGAGCAAGCATGGTTAAGTGCCTGATGTATGCTGGCATTACAACAGGCATTTTTATACACCGCAATGCTGCTTGACTTTTCCTTCTCACATCAGTTTAGAATTAACACTATCACCCTCATCTCCTAATGCTTAAACTGAAAATCCAATAGAATGAGCGTTTCTGCTCAGAGGTCATAGTTCTGAAGCCAGGTGTCTTTTCACTACATTGCAACATGGATGGGAGAATCTTAGAGCCAGTTTTAGCACAGTGGTTGTAAGCAAGGTTGGGCTACAGAGACTGTGTGTGACCCTTTGATGATAAAGACAAACATAGCTCCATAGGTCAGTCGTGAGGTCTTCAAATCTCTCGTATTTAGAACATTTAGAGCATATTTTAGAGTTCTTTTCTCTATGAAGACATTTTCTTAGAAATGAATTTCATCAAGGAAACTTCTTGAAACTGTCCTTTAAATTAGTGATTCAGTTTCATAGGGAAAGAGATGAGGGAAGTAATATGTATTTTGGGTCTTGTGTTCCCAGGACTCTGAATTCGGGTGGAGGAATTTCTTTTTTGTGCTGTTTGCGATTAACCTATTTGGCTTAATCATCTACCTCCTGTTTGGGAAAGCAGATATCCAAGAATGGGCAAGAGAGGGGAAGCTCACTCGTTTGTGAAGGTAATAGACAATGATTTCAGTAGAGTTACAGTCACAGAAGCAGGACTTTCAATTGTTAATTTCTTGTCACTTTCCTTCCTCAGCTGTCCCACTTGCAATAAAGAAGTCATTACATATGCTGGTTCCTATGTGGGAAGACTTTCATGAAAAATGATGTCATATATATTCCCCCTTTCATCCAGACTTCTTTTGAAGAAAATATGAGATGAATAAAACATCAAGTAAAATGATAAGAAGGGACGAGGTTGTCATCTTTGAGTTGAGAATTTGGTACTGACATGGTAATTTCAGTTTTTAAGGACCACAGTTTATGAACCCTTGGTCCAAGAGTGGTAATCTCTACTAGAGTAATTATTTTCTATTTGTCAGGTTTAATATCCATTTCTCTTTATACCTGTAGTCACTCTTAGCCTGCAGTTTCTATTTTCTGGGTTGGCACTGACACATGTTTCACACATGGTCCATTCTTCATCACTGTGCTCAGGCTACTGGAGGGTGAGTTGTGTGGCCCACACCCATACCCCCTTGTCTACTAGCTTCAGCCAGATTTTTGATGGAGAAAGGAAAATGTAGTCTGAGAAACATAGCACAGAGGGTCAACGAAGTTCCTGGCCCCAGTAGGCAACCTCCTTGTGTGTTCTGGTTACTTCTCTTTGTCTGTTACTTTTATCTTCGCTTGTGCCAGCTCTGCTATTCTCTAGAATCTGTTGTGGTTTTCTTGCCCTCTACCTGATCCTGTGCAAATTATCTCTTTTCACTGTTCTGAAGCTACCCAGTGTGGCTGTCATCTCTCTGCTGTGAGATATGCCTAATGTATGGTTAAATCACATATAAGGATCAAAAGTAAAACAAACTTAGTGGTTTTTGTTAAGTAATGGTTTGTAGGTGTCTGTGAGTCAGGCCAAATTCAGAGACCCAGGACAGCATCAAGAACTGTTCCCCACGCTGACATCTACTGTCTAAGATAGAGATTACTGTCCTCAAATCATATCCTACAGAGGTGGTGGCGTAATACAGATCCAGACAAGATTAGAGAGGCCAACCACGAACAAACAAAGCAATGACTGTGATCTTGATATGAGATCCAATTTGTCTGTTGGGACACTAGACTAAGTGAAATACAGTTTTCCTTCTATTGTGCAGAATAGAGTACAGTAGCAGAGGGACACAGATGAAGATTTGCCATCCCATGCTGAAAAACAAAGGGAAAGTTTCATCTGTGAAGCAATTCTAGAGGTGCATAATGAGTAGTCCTACTTCTATAAAAGCACAAAAGCAGGTGTCAGGATACACTCTAAAGGAGGTCCCCTGTCTGTGCATTCACAGGGAAGTGCAAAGTAGAGGAAGGTGTGTGGCTAAAACCTGCAGCGCCCCTGTGTCATGGGAGAACATTTGAGAACATTATAGAAGCAGAGAAGTAGGGCTCATAGCAATAGCTACATGGGCAGATCTTTCTAGATGGAGCACTCTCCTATAATTTCAGAATTAGGATGACACATCAAACGATCATCTGTATACTGGTCTTTAAAACAGAGCAGTTTCAGGGACTGGAATAAGGCAGGACACATTGAAATGAAGAGAAGAGGGGTGGGAAATGTTTGTGTGGAAGGATTTGAAGATCCTACCATTTAACTGGATGGATGGTAGAGTAGACAGATGGAAGGTGAGAGTCCTAGGGCTTGAACCTGTGAGACAAGCTAGACTACTAAACAGAGACTGCAGGAAGATGATCTCTGTTCAGAGGAAAGATAATGAGCTGACTGACTGCTGAGTTAGCAGTGATGTTGAGAAGGTCAAGTAGCCATAGGCTGAAAGGACTAGACTCCAACATTTGTTCCACATGCCTACCAAAGGGATCACTGAGTGATGGTAAAGGAGATTAACTTGACATGGCCTCATTCGGAAGTAGTATCCCTAAGTCTGTCTTCAAAGTGCCGGTGGTCCATTGGTCATCATGTCAGCTCTGGGCCATGTCTCAAGTTCTGAAGAAGTTGCCGTTGCTGTCACCACTTGAGGGGAGTAATCTGAGTTCCATGGAGTGATGACACCTGTTCCAGGGTGCAGCCTTACCAACTGAGTAACTGGTAATTATCCTCACTTGAGAGCAGGATATTTATTCTGCAAACTGTAGTTTGGCTCTTTTGTCATAAAGACAGTTATTACTGGTGCTTTAATCCTGGAGTTCAACACAACTGCAGAAGAAAATGGCAGTCATAGTTAGGTCTCTACAGCTATGATAAAACATCATGGCCAAAAGCAATGTGGGGAGAAAAGAATTTATGTCACCTCACAAGTCTCAGCCCACCAAAAGAAGTCAGTGCAGGAATTCAAGGTAGAAACCTCCATGCAGAAACTGAAGCAGAAGCCATAGAGGAGTGCTGCTTACAGGCTTGGTCTCTGTGGGTTGCTCATGCTACTTTCTTATACAACTCAGGACCACCTATCTGCCCAAGGATGGCACCACCCCCAGTGGTCCAGGTCTTCCAACATCCATCATTAATCAAGAAAATATTAATTAAGACTTGTCTATAGGCAATCTGATGGAAGCTTTTTCTCATCTGTAGTTCTTCTTCCTAGATACCTCTATCTAGTGCCACCTTTACAAAATAAAGCAACCAGGACAATGACTAAGAGAGAACTGATTGTTCTTGAGCAATAACAATAGTTAGCATCATTGAACACTCAAAGAATGGCTTAGTAGCATAATGAAGGCCCAGCCATAAGCAACAAGGCTGGGGTTCTGTCCTGAACACTCTAACCTAAGAGACTGTGCTTGGAACTTCTGCCTCACACCACTCATGAAGGTGTGTTCTACTTGGATCAGGAACACTTGCCAAAAGTCAACAAACTATACCTGTTCTTTTATTAAATCTTTATGACAGCCCCATAGACTGGCATTTATTACTTCAATTTTTCTTATAACTCTGAGGTTGAATAGCTTCCTCAAAGTATTACATTAGAGGCAGAAAATTAATCATGGCTAAACTTTCATTGCACAGAATAAACATATTATTAATCTTGGTTAATATTTCTACTAATCTCTAAAGAAGTTGCAGATGTTGCACTAAGCAATATGTTGTCTTATGCTTCTGGGTCTTGGTAAATGAAAATTTGCCTCATTAGCTCAGGAGCTATTGTAGACCAAAGACACACCCCACTCCAGCTAGTTGTCTCTCTGTCACACATGGTAGCATCTATTTCACCATGGTTGTTGAACCCATATGGAGAAGACATTATATGAGTAGGTAAGCCATCAAAATATCATCCAAATCTCCCAAGAGAGTTCTCTCAAACACATCTCTCCCCTGAGGATGGCAGTCTCTTTCTGACCTTCAAATGAATTCACCTTTGACACATTTCAAGTTCTACCATTCGAGTCCATAGTCCTTCCCCAAAGGACTCATCCCTCTTAACTCACTACTTGAACATGGTAGAGTTCAGCAGTATTTAGAAGACACAATGTCCTCTGAAGCTTGGCAGCTGCAAGATCCTGCTTAACAACTGCAGATAGACTCAAAGCAGAGTACCATGTCTTCTTAAGAATAGCAGGGAGACCATAACTCAAGCAGTGTACCATATCTTCTGAAGAACAGCAGGTAGATCATAATTCAAGGCAGTGTACCAAGGCACAGGCCAAGAAGATTTTGTACCTTTCCACCACCTGGACCCTCTTACCCCCTCCCCTTGTAAAACATGCTATAAAAAAGCATTTCATGTTCAAAAAAAAAAAGAAATTAAAAAAAAATACTCATTTATAACAAAAAAAAATAAAAAATAAAATAAAAAAAAAAAAAAAAGAGAAGACAGGTAAGGATTCCTAGTCGCTTCCTGAGGCTATGTCCACACTCACCCAGCACCTTATGTGGTGGCTGTCAGACTTCACAAGCCACCCTCTACTAAAAACTGCATCAGCACTTGAGAAGTTTGGAAGGACCCAATCCTTGTTTTCTCTTTCCCTGGTAATTCATTTTCATAATAAAAGCACATATAGCCACATACCTATTAATATTCTTCAGTTCCAGCATGGTTCCTATGAAGTCTCAAAAGGAAACAGAAACCCCACCCCAACCACCAAAGAAACATTATCAGTGAAAGAAGATTGTTCAATGAAAGTGAATAGATGGCCACATTTCTGTTGAGGCAAATAATCTCTCTATTTAAACTGTTGAAACAAAATAACTACTCTGCTTAAATTGCAAGGGCTTTCTGTAAGTTTTCAAAGATGGCAATTTGAAAATGCATTGTATATAAAAACATGCTACCAAATCTGGTTCTTAGCAAGGCTTGTATTGTAAGAACAAATGAGCAGAGCTGAACAAGAGTCTGTCTTCTCAACAAAAAGATATTTTAAAGTTATAATGTAAACAGGTTCTATTATCAAAGCTAGTTATGTGGCAGTATATTGAACAGCAACAATACCAGAACCAGTTACTGATGTTGACCGTATGAAACGATGTAAGCAGACATGACCCACACTGAGAAAGAGGGAGGATTTCCAAGGTCTTATCTGGTGGAATCTACTAAAAGACATTTATAGAGTGTAGCTTCTTTTTAAACTTTATGCTTTGGCAATGCATGGCAGTGGTAATGACACAAAAACAATTTAACTTGTCACTTTCATTAAAGGTATGATTTTTTTTACATGTTGTCTAATAATTTATGGTATCAAAACAGAAATTTGTACCATTAAATTAAAATTTTAAATTAAAAATTTAATTAAGAATTAAAAAGATGTAGCATTTTTTAAGAATCCTTATTGGCTCATTTAAAGGAAATCATATTGCATAGTTCTTGGGAAAATAACCAATATATTGGATTGGTATATTTGTAACTCCTTTTTTGTTTGTTTGTTTGTTTGTTTGTTTGTTTTTCGGTTTTTCAAGACAGGGTTTCTCTGTGTAGTCCTGGCTGTCCTGGAGCTCACTCTGTAGACCAGGCTGGCCTCGAACTCAAAAATCCACCTGCCTCTGCCTCCCAAGTGCTGGGATTAAAGGCTGTAACTCCATTTTTAATTGACACAAATATGTTGCTTGGATGTTTTTAAAATGGAACATGATCTATCTCAAATCTGACATTCCATCTAAAGAAATTCTCTGTGCCTGTCTTAGTCACTATTCTATTGGTGTGAGGAGACACTATGACCAAGGCAACTCTTGTAAGAGGTGCATCATCATAATAGGAAGCAGGTAGTCCTGGAGCTGCAGCATCATCTGATAACTTACATCCTGATCTGCAGGCAAGGCAGAGAGAAGAAAGAAAAGAGAGAGGAAGAAAAAGAGGGGGAGAAAAGGGAAAGGGGAAGCAGAGGAGACAAATGGAGATACAGAGACAGAGAGACAGTCTGGGCCTAGTGTGGGCTTTTGAGTAGTCACTGCCTACCCCCAGTGACTATTTCCTCCAACAAGGTCACATTTTCTAATCCTTCTAATCCTTAAAGGTTCTACTCCCCAGTTGATTAAGCATTCAAATGTAGGAGCCTGTAGGGACCATTCTCCTTCAAACCACCACATCTTTTGTTGTTGTTGTTGTTAGACTTTTAAAGATCCTGTCTTCCCAGAGATGAATATCCATTTGACAGTTACACCATTTATTTGTGTCATAATCACTTGCTAGTGCCTACATTTGTGCAGAACTGTTTTTAAAAGTGAAGTACAGTCTGAGTAGAATTAAGAGGAAAATATCTGATGAGCACTGTGAGAACTCGCTAGAACAGCAGCTGTTTCCATTAAGCAGACAGTGAGTCAGTAGTTTCTCAAATTCAAGATCAAATGGCCCAGTAGTTTCATACGCCTTCTCTTTTACTTTTATACTAAATTTTTGAATGAATGAAGTTTTATTATTTAGATGGGCTCACTTTATTATTGATTATAAACGTGGAGCCTTCTCATCAGCCCTGAAAGACCCTCCTAATGGGACCCTATACAATTAGGGCTACGGTGGAAGGACTTTGCTTATCTGTGGTGGCAAAAATATACATACATTTTTATTTTTTATGGCTTTCTGTGTTTTTGTATTTAATATGTGGCCCTGGCAGCAGGTGATGTAAGCTGCTGCAGCTGAGTCCCTAAAGGCAGATTGGTGGACAGTGGAAATCACAACATTCCTCCCTTTTGTATATTACAAAAGGTGAGTGCTTAGAAAGAGGTGGTCGGGAGGCAGGAATGAGGGAGGCCACTGTGCTCTTTAGACTGCTTCCTGATATCTGGAAGGAGGAAAGGTATCTTTTGAGACCCAAGAAAACTGGGACACTGGCCATGTCCTGAGAGTCCTGGCTGTTTCACTCACTGTCCAGGATGCTGGAATACACACACACACACACACACACACACACACACACACACCTTAAGAGCAGAAGATAAAGCTAAGAAGTTTAGGGGGAAGTTTTTTTCTTAGATGTGCATTTGAAACTTTCAGGCCCACAGTCCTTGCAATTGGGTGAGGGGAGGTCCAAAACCAGGGAAAGGGGAGATGTCTCACCCTCATTAAATGTCTCACCCTCATTAAAAAGCAATAGATGGAGAACCTTAGGCTGTTGATTGACAGGGGTCCTTATCTGAAATCTATCTGATTCATGAGAAGTGGGTTCAAGTCGATTCCCTGAAGCTTACAAGAATTTTTTTTTAAGTTTACAAAAAGAGGTAAATTTAACAGTAATGTCAGCATTCCTGTTGTTTGTAATCTGTACTGAAACCCACACTGTAGAAAAAGGCAGGAGATTCACACTTTTGTGTCATAGTAGAAGCTTGGACAACAATTTGGTTTAAAAACATGAAGATTCTTTAAGGCAAGCTCAGGGAAGACAGAAACCTCCCACAGAGTAGAAGGGCAAGAGCTTGCTTTATCTTGATTTTCAGTATGAATACAGACAATGAAAACGGATCTTCTTCCCTCGATGCAGAAGATGGGAGTATACAAATTAGACAGACATTTTTACCCAATGAGAAGTCCCTTTAAGTCTATACTTAGAAGACAACCAAATAAAAATAAAATCTGGAGCTTGTGTCTGTCATAGACTAATAATAGCTTATCAGAACTCCATTGACTAATGTTAAAACTCTGAACTTTTGAAGTTTTAATACACCAGTAGCCTATCGAAGGAAAAATCTGAAGCCATTTTTCATTTTTTTATATGCCTTAAATCACTTTCTTATCACTTCCTTTATGTCCTCTGACCTTTGTAACCTGTTCTACCTATCTACTGTACATTATAACTTGAATTTACATACCTGAAAACACCTTCTTACACCCCAAAACATTTTTCTTAGTTCCTCACAACTTAAGATTTTGTATCCTTAAAACTAACATAAATTTTACACCTTTTTTCCTATCCTAATCATGAGACACAGGTGGTTGACTACTGGGCACAGCCGCTGTAAAGTGGGTTCCTTTAAATGAAGGAACAGTAAAAGCTTACATTGAAATCTGTTTTGTGATCCCATCTCTTCTCTGAGTCTGGTAACAAGGCAAACTGTATCTAGACAGAGATAGTAGCAGCTCTAGGAGAGTGAGGCCTGCGGCCTGATTTTTACACATGAAGAGAACTGAGAAGGCAGCTGAAAACCTTGATTGCTAATGTTTACATATGAAGATAACCGAGTAAGCCTTGGTTGCTGCTTACTGACAGACAAAGCTATCACCGGTCAGCAACTCTGTCAGAGACCTGAGAAAGATGAGCTTCACCCAAGCAAACAGGAAATACAGCCCAAACAGCTTCCAACACTATTAAAAATGTCAAGAGACTTATCAGCTACCTGGACAATCACCCTAGGCTCCTCTGTGGACACTGGGAACAGAGATCCCAAGGCAGCATCAATCTTAAGATGCTAGGCCCAGAAGATCCAACAGACTTTCCTATGGAGTAGAAACTTAAGGGGACTGTCTTATCTTGTCTAGGTAAAGCAGGACAATCAATTCCCCAGTGTCTTGCCTTGTACATAGTTTGAACAGCATGCTCTCAGCAGACAAGGTAAAAGGCAGATTGCTATCCAATGGCTAGCTTTGCCACATTTAAATCAAGCTCCAGGTAAAGGGTCTTCTGTGCTCATCATCTTCTTTGGGGGAGATTAGGGGTGCTGCCAGAAGCTGACTCTCTATCACAAAAAGATTTTTTTTAAGTTAAAAATTTTTAAATGCCGTATTCTGCAGATCTCTCAAGCATTTGAGGACCATCTATCAATTAAGTATATCTGAATAGACAACCTTTGTCTGTTTTTAGTTACTTGCTTCAAAGTTAGGCTTAACTTTGAAAGCATATGCAGGAGGCTAAATAAAGCTTATTCCTATAATTAATTACATTAGTACTTAACACAACTACAATTTTAGTTCTGAACACATTAAAGAATTTGGTCATTTAAAAAGTGACTATTAACTTGCATATCTTAATTATCCTTAACAGTCGACAATAAATTAATAGTTTTCATAAGACTAGGATTTTACATTCTATCCCTATTAGGTTTAGCTGTTAAACTATTCAAGTCAAAAAATTTTGAATTGAAGCTCTTCTAATATTAAAAATAAATCTTTTAAACATAGATACAGGCCATAGAGAGACTCACAACTTTACTAATTCTTTTATGGTTCGCCATTAGAGACCATTGTAGTTTGCATGGCTTAGTTTATTCAAATAGTTAAAACTTAAAAGGCAAAGAAGCTTAACAAATATTGCTGTGAACCTGAGTAGATGTTAGGAGTTTATAGATTGTGATTAGCAAATACTTATTTATCAAACACATGTTGTTACTTATCTAACTTCTCTAGCAGCTTGGTGTTGCATAGTTACCAAAGACATAATTAGTTAGACATAAATTTTAAATTCACTTTTGTTAATCTGAATAGACCTTTGTAACCTTAAAATGTCATCATCATCTATATTATATTCGAAACCAGAGTGGAATTGCATATACAATAAGGTGTAGCAAATATAACTCTAAATTTCTATCATCACACAAAAGTCCATACCAATCCAAAACATTTGAGACTTCTTGTTGCTTCTTTAGTCTAAAAGGAGATACAGTAATAAACAAAGAGTTAATTAGGGCTAAGAAGTTTTACAAGTGTTGCTTTATAACATGTGGTCATCTTAAGATGGTGAAGTCACATGGTACGTAATCTTTAACCTTAGTAAAGATGGTTATACCCTGATGTGGCCAGTAGCCAAGATGAAAGAGTGCTGCATAGTTGCTATTTAAAAACATTAATTTTCCTCCTATATATGCTAGGATCAAGAAGACAGATAGATAGATAGATAGATAGATAGATAGATAGATAGATCTTAGGAAATATATACTATGTATATTTATATATAAGTATAAAAATGATTTATATGTGTGTATATTAAATGAGTTGAATCCATGTGATATATATGCATACATAGAGTTGAATCTGAGTTACATACACATACACACATATATATCCTGGACAAGAGTTGAAACACACACTCAGAGAGAGAGAGAGAGAGAGAGAGACAGAGAGAGACAGAGAGAGACAGAGAGACAGAGAGAAATTTTAATTAAGCTTAAAGCCAAAATTTGTTACCAATGATACAGAATTTTTAACCATATCCAATGAGCAACTTACAAATCCTGAGGTAAGAGTTTACAGCATAACCTTTAGATATTTGTTTTTGAGAGCAGAGTGCAAAGAAATTCTAGAGATAAAAGATTTTTAATAGTGGGGAAGTAGAATCTTAGAAATAAGAGACTTTGGGAGTATAGAGCATAGTAAGTTTAGATGCAAGGTTATTTGGAGATCATTTGTTTGGGACAGTAGCAGTTAAGGATTTGTGAGAATTTGGAAATCAAGTTCTAAAATCTGAGTCCAGGGAGGAAGAGAGGGTGGGGAGGGGAGGAGGCATAGCAGAACTCTATGTGTTGGTGTAGCGATGAGGGGAGGGGAGCAGTCCTATAAGCTCCAAGAGAGGCTCAGAGTGTAAGCAGGCTACGGGACAGCAGGCTGGAGCTGAGAATTTAATTACCTTAGTGGGTGGGTCCCTAGTGGGCCCAAAGCCTGGCTGCCTAAAGCCAGATGAGAGGGAGAAGGGAAGGAAGCCATCCATGTGGGTCAGCAGACTGAAAGCCAGAGCCATGGAGGACACAGGGCTAGAGAGAAGCAGCAGCTGAAGAACTGGACTCTAGAATTTGGAATCAAATTCACAAAGGAACGAACACACCTCTGGAGGGTTAGGTTAGCTCAGTTCCGAGCAGAGACTGAGGGGGAGAACAGCCTAGTCTGTTGAATGCTCTGTCGTTGGCCTGCTCCTCTGGTTTTTCTACTCCTGACCAGCTCTAAGTTGCACTTTGCAACAAACTTACAGACATATTGTTTATGCAGTGTAGGGAGGGAGATCAGACATAAAAAGTGCTTGGAGCGAGAGAAAAGGAAATAAGGAAAGGGGAATTTTTTTCACATTTTCAATCGCTCTGCGGCGTATTGAGGTCAGATTCCACTCTGGAGAGGTGTAGGTTCTCCAAAGAAAGACATCCCAAAGGGAGTGAAGAGATGAATGCCGCAGTCCCCATAGGGAAACTAGAGAGAGGCCCCAAACCCGAAGCTCAGAGGCATCCCAAGGACTCAGGGAAAACTGAACAGAGAAGGCACATGCTGCCCAGAGAGTCCTCACTTTCATTGTGCAGGGACCAGGGCCTAAGAGCCAGAGGGTGAAAATTGGTCAGAGGAGGTACCTCCACCAGAGACTCAGAGAAACATTTAAACCAACTGAGAGGGAGAACTTACCAACTGCCAGTGTCAGATTGGATACAAAGATTGGTGGACAAGAAAGTATCCACTTTATGTTGTTGAGGGTGGAGAGGACCAGTAGGGTTCAGTGTGGTTAGACACCAGGAGAGACATCCCTGACACACACACACACACACACACACACACACACACACACACACACACA
>NW_021604708.1:2959187-2972379 GCF_004785775.1 Grammomys surdaster | reverse complement strand
CACACACACACACACACACACACACACACACACACACACACACACACGACATAGCTCCCCGGTAATGTTAGGATTAGAGGCAACAGATTTAGTGCAAGAGGTTTATTGGGGGCAGGAGGGAGGGTGAAAAGCCAGCTCGGAGTGGAAACATGAAGGCTAGAGAGAGACAAGCAGTCAGAGAGACCAGAAGAGAATAGATGAGAGAGACAGAGAGAGAGAGAGAGAGAGAGAGAGAGAGAGAGAGAGAGAGAGAGAGAGAGAGAGAATGAATATGAATCAATCTGGAGTGGCCTGGTCCATTTACAGGCCAACCCTGGCAGCAGCAGGTGGTGATGTAAGCCGCTGCTGGTGAGTCGCTGAAGGCAGGTTGGCGAAGAGCCTAAATTACAGATTACAGTAGTGGGAGGGACTTGTTTAAGGGTAAAACCAATGATCTATCTCATTAAGGTAGTGAGTTTCCAAAGTGACAGTCAAGAAACAATGATGTTCGGGAGCTGGAGAGTTAGTTTGGGGATTAAGAATCCTTTCTGCTCTTTCAGAGAACTCAAGTTCAGTTTCCAGCACCCACGTCAAGCAGTTCACAACCACCACACCAGGAAATCTAGCACCTTCTTCTGAACTCTGAGAGCCCCCCACTCATATACACAGGCACACATATATACTAAATTTACAATTTTTAAAAAGAAATAATGACATCCTGGCTGAGGGTGTGGCTCAGCTAATAGAGTGAACATCATGCACAAAGCCCAGCACTGCATCTAACCTGGTACAGCGGCACATATCTAAAATTCCTGTATTTGGTAAGTAGAGGCAGGAGGATTGAGAATCAAGGCTACCTCGTGACTTCCAAGCCAGTCTGCACTACATGAGACTCTGTCTCAAAAACCAATCAAGAATAAAGAAGACAACTTTGAAGGAATTGAAGAGATTTAGAGGGTTATTGTTTGTTTACTAGAGTTTGTAGCATGTTAACTGTTTGGTTTTAGACCCATGGACAAAGGACTGAGATGAGTATTGTATATACCAAAGCAGACCTGGCCTCCAGATTCTCCCAGCATCCCTCAGTCCCTACCTGGCATACCCTGGCCCCAACCTTGAACTTTCCAGCCCTGGGGCTGGACTGCCCTGCCCTTAGAGGCTCTTCCCTATATAATCCAGATCTCTCTCCTCTCCTCTCCTCTCCTCCCCTCCCCTCCCTTCCCCTTCTCTCCCCTCCTCTTCCCTCCTCTCCTCTTCTCTTCTTTCTGTCTGCATGCTCTTTCTCCCCCCCACCCCTCCCCCTTTCCCTATGGTGATTTTCCTGGGTTTGGTCCTTGGGCTCAGGGAACTCACTGAAAGCCGCTTCCCAGTAAACCTGCCTTTAATATAACCTATTCTGGCTTAAAATGGGTGGTGGGGAGAAATGACCTATTATTAATTATGTTCTAAATTTTTCTGATGAATTAAGTTTCCATGCTGAGTTTTCTGTAGAAGAAATTATATAATGTCCAGTAACTGCTTTAGAATACTACAGAAACAACTATTGAACAGGAAAATTCAAATGCTAGTAGTAGTTGAAGGTAGATAATAGGTCAGTGATTACACTAGATTATTCTATTTCTTTTGTATGTCTGAAAACTTTCCATGTTGAAACACTAAAGTAAAAATTAATTAGTGAAACATGGAATCCAGATAAATCAACTTCAGAGTGTCATGATGCAATAGACAGCAGAGCCAGCAAACAGAAGGATGGGCCATTCTTACGTAATTTGTACCTAGAACTTAGGACATTGATGCCGTGTGAGAGTGTTGTTTATTCACAAGGTGGACATTGAACAACTACTAACTTAGAGTTTTCAATCATTAAAAAGCTCTTTTTTCCGGAAAGTACCAGAAATGGCCAGCTATGTGAGCAGATAGTACCGACGTCATGGGGCACACAGAGTATCAACACGTCTAATAATCCTAACTCCAGCTGAGTAACAAGACAAAGCTCCCTGGCAAAGGTTTTCTTTCCCCTCTCTCCTCTTCCCTTCCTTCTCTCTCTTCTCCTTCCTTTTCTGATACATCAAGCATCTTGTCAAGCATCTTGAGCTTACCTGGCACTTGTTCTGTAGCCCAGACTGACCTCAAACTCATGACCCTCCTCTTGTCTTGGCCTCAAGCACAGGGTTCATCTCTGGCCTCAACATTTATTTAGGGGGAAATTGGGTTTCAAGTCATGGAGCATCTGCTAACTGTCAACTATTGACAAGCGTTGAAAAGGCACAATAAATTAAAATGCTTAAGTATGTTAGCGAATCAGCAACAGTGAAAATTATCTGATTCAAGGCTTAGATGTTCCTAACTGATTATACAACTCAACTCAAAAGAGTTGACAGAGCTGAAACATTTGGAAGAGCCAGGAGCTGAAACAGGAAAAGCCACAGAGCACGTCACAACCTTGAAGGGGCAAGCCTTAAGAAAAGGTGCAGCTTTCTCAGCACACCAAATGTCAAAAAGGCATGATCTCTGAGGAGCAGGGAAGGAGGAAGGAGGGTACCGGAGGGGAAAGGGCGAAGGAACAAAAGAGGAAGAAAGGAGAGAGACAACAAGGGAGGGAGAGAGGGAGGACAGAAGGGAAAGAGAAGGCAGGAGGAGGAAAAGGAAGAAAGGGATAGAGTGGAGGGAAAAAATAATGAAACTAATAGGACATGGCTAAAGCCTAGCACTTCAGTGACAATCCATGGAATTCCAAAGGCCTGCTCAACTGAGACATCCTAGGAACACTTCTGAAAGGTGCTCTCCGTCCTGCCTCAGCTGGAGAGCATGGGATCTGTTTACTAAATCTTGAAATTGCCAATCGGTTCCCAGAAGGTTCTAGTCCGGTAGATCCCAAGACTCATGCTTCTCCTCAGAAGATGCAAGGCTAGGGCAAATGTAAAGTTAAAAATTAAACATTGCTCTTGGTATGATGAGGTCAAAGGATTTGGTATAGAATTTACCAGCAAGTAGGAAAAATTCCACACTAAAGTCGAGCGAAAAGTCTTCCTGGAAGGAGGAAGGGGTGTTCTGTCTTAATCAGGTCAGTGTGACTCTTGTTCTGTGCCAAGTGAAATAAACATTTAATTCTCCAGAGGGCTTTTGGGGTCCTTCCATGGTAGAGAATTTCCCAAGGTAATTAATAATGTGAGCACAAAAAATTTAGAAGAATTTATTTATCTTTTGAGACTTCTCTTGGGGAAAGGGAAAATGAACATATTTTTAGGAATGAGTGTAACCTGTTGGTCACTCGCAATGATAAAAGGAAAGAAAAGGGGTGGGCTATGTGATGAGCTGTCTGTGACTGCTGTGGTGTGACACTGCTGGAGGGAAAGGGTAAGTGTGCACGGCCTGTGGGGTATGCTGGGCTGTGAGTGGGTACCCTGTGTGGTGTGTGCACTCTGTGCACATGTGTCATTATAGGTCATAGAGGTAGATGTAGGTTCGGTTTGTGTCTGGAGATATTTCTGCTGCATGTGAGAAGGGGTGTTGTACTATTTGTGTGTGTTATGTATTTGTGTGAGGTATGCACTTACATGTGGCTTGTATATGTATGGTATGTGTGTCATGTTTGTGTGTATAGTATGCATGTACTGGGTTTGTGCATAGTGTTTATGTGTGATTTGTATATAATGTATTCTTGTGCATGTAATTTATGTGTAGTGTAAGCACAAGTATAGTATAAGTGTGTGATAAGTACATATTGTATTTGTGTGGATAGCATATAGGTATACTGTATTGTATGTATAGTATGTATGTGGTTTTCCGTCTGTGTGTAGTATGTATGTAGTGTTTCTCTGTGTGTGTATGTGTAGTATTCATGTATTGTATGAATATCATATGTGCTGTGTTTCTGTTTGTAGTGTTTTTGTGTATATAATTTCTTTCTGTGTATGGTATGTGTATATTATTCATGTTTACATAATGTTTCTCTGTGTGTGTTGTACTTGTGTTCTGTGTTGTATATATAGGATTGTATAGTGTTTCTCTGTATATGTAGTATATGAGTAGTGTTTGTGTGTATGTCTAGCATATGTGTATTGTTTATGTGTATGTAATGCTAATGTTTCTCTCTGTGTATAATATGTGTGTATAAAGTATTTGTATACTGTGTTGTATGCATAGTATGTGTATAGTGTTTCTCTGTGTAGTGTATATGTGTAGGGGTGTGTGTGTAGTATCTGTGTATTGTGTCTTATATATAGCATGTGTGTAGTATTTCTCTCTCTGTATGTGTGTGTACATGTCTAGTATCTGTGTACTCTATTCTATATATAGTATGTGTGCAGTATTTCTCTCTCTCTCTCTCTCTCTCTCTCTCTCTCTGTGTGTGTGTGTGTGTGTGTGTGTATGTGTGTGTGTGTGCATGTGTAGTATCCCTGTACTGTGTTGTGAGTTTGTTGCATAAATGGAAGCTCAAAAGAGGCTCCAGTGTGTGAAAATCGTGGTTGATGCTCTACTCATTCTAGAATGTTTCAAATACCCAACTCGTCGTTGTCTGGGGGACATGTGAGGAGCATGTGAACTGATAAAGTCAGATCCCAAAGTCTAGGCTCATGGCTTATGTGGGAATTGAATTCTAACTTATCCTCATCACCAGCCTCCCCCAACAGATGCAGGCTTGTCTGCAGTAAGTCTCTTTCCAGAAACTAAGGCTACAGACAGGTTCACATGGGGCAGTGAGAATGGTCTATTTCAAGAGAGGGTGGCACTAATAAGAAGACAGTCATATTTCCCCTCTCTTAAGGTACAGAAAATGAGTTTTACTTGTATTTACTCCTTTCATAATATTTGACCTCTCTGTACATGTAAATTTCGAATCACTGCAGCCTCTTTCTGTCTAATGGCTTTCTGTCAATTTTCCTTGCTGGACAAGCCTACTGGCAGCAGATGTCCTCAATTTCTATCTCTTTAAGAAAGTCTTTATTTTTCATTAGATTAAACAAACAAACAAACAAACAAAATCCCTGGGTTGGCAGGGTTGCTTGTTTTCATCTTGCTATAGTTATTAAGTTTTCTATATATTTTAAATGAATAACAAAAAAAATTTGTGAAAGTAGAATGTTAACTAAGACCCTCAGTGGAGGTGAAAGGTCACTAGCTCTATCTGGTGTGTCATCCTTTGATCCTGGTTGTCAGTCAGAGAGAAGTCCTGGGTGCTTGGTCAGTTGCTTCTTGAATTGTGTTGACCAGTGTGTTTTATACCCACAGTGGATGGAAACCAAGCCCAACAACAAGAAGATAAGTCTCAAATGGAGAACCAGTGCCTCCCCAAGAAAGGTAACACTGTCCCTCTGTCCAGGAGTCCACCTCCTTAAACACAATACCACTGATGGCATAAGGGAGATATGTTCTATGGAAACACAAACAGAAAATTTCAGGAAAGACAATAAAGTTTTCACATGGTGCTTGATGTTTTTCCGACATCCCATAACTATGATGCAACTAACAACACTTAAATATTTGTATTTAAAATTCATAATTTAACACCCAATATTTGTTCAATTGAACTTCAAACCACTGTAGATTCATGTTACTTTTCTCTTTTAGAATTTTAATCTTGGTAGTTTTGTCCCATGACTATCCCATTATTTAATGGTGGCAGTAGTAGGAGCACACATTTTATTTCTTTGGCAAGTCCACAGATAGATTCTGTGCCCCAACTGGATTGCTCCTATAAGGTTTAGATGGTGGTTAAGATGGTGAGATTTTGAAATTTGAAGTAATGAGCTTTTGATGAGGCTTAAGATAACATTACAATAAAATGTGTTTTGGGATGCTTAGGGTGAGTTGACTGCGTTTTGCATGTGTGATGAACACAAATGGGTGGCCACAGTAGGCAGAATTCTATGCCTTTGAGAGATCCCAACCCTGGCACATGCAAATGGTTTCCCAGTTAAATAGGGAAATTATCAAGGTGAAAGTGATCAAATCACATGAGCCTTTTAATCTGTTTAGAGGTCACAGACAGACGTGAGGCAGGTGTGCCAGGGTAAAGATTTCCCCTGCTGCTTTTGAAGATAGGAGAGGCCATGCAGATTTTTTTTGACTGTTTGGGGATTTCATAACAATCGATTTCTATAGAAAACAGCCTTTTGTGACTAGGTTTTTAACCTAGCACGTTTGGCTGAGATGAATCCAGATGGCTGGGTCTTTCAGTGCCTCCTTCCTTTTTGATTCTGAGCAATATGCTTTATGTTAGCACAACACAGTATGTTTATTTTTTCTAAACAGTCTGTTATTTTGAATAAAACTGATGCAAACTTTTTTTACAAGTCTTTTTGTGAGCATATGTTAATTTTTCTTGGGAGAATTCTTCAAAGCAGACAGTCTTTCCCTTCATTGAATTACATTAGTTCATTTACCCAAAAATGTTTAGAAGCTGGGGAAATGGATCAGTCAGGAAATCATTTGCAGCACTAGAGCCATGGCCTGTGTCCAGACCCCCAGCAACCATCCATATAAAAAGCTAGGTGTGATGATATGCCCTTTGATCCTGGTACTGGGGCTTGTTGGCCAGACAGTCTAGTCTAACCATAGAATTCCAAGTTCCAAGAGAGGAACTTTCTCAAAAACTAAGGTGGATAAAATGCAGAGCAATAGAGAAAGACACTCAACATTGACCTCTGAACTCTACATATATGCAACCACCTGCCTCCAATATGAGCATGTACGCAAACATGCAACACACACCTATACACATACACACACATCTACACACACACACATATCTACACACACCTACACACACACACACACGCATACATATCTACACATACCTATACACACACACAAACACACACACATATCTACACATACCTATACACACACACACACACACAATTTAGTTGTAGATGCACATGTATTTCTGGACTCCCTGCTTTTTCCCATTGATGAATGTATTTGGTTTTATATCAATACTATGTTCTTTATTATAGCTTGATTATTTCTCAGTAAATTTACTCTCTTGAGGAAAAAAAATTATCTGTGTGCAAATATAAGTTTCTCAACCAGAGTAGTCATATCAGTTTGAAAATGAAAGTATTTTCTTTGAGGGAAAATGCCATTGATATCAATAAGGGGACTTGCTTCCAAAGGAAAACTAAGGTATTCTGTTGCGTGAAATATTAAATTAGACCGGCAAGTTCCCAAGCTGTTTCCAGCTACTGCCTACCCACAGTCCTGCCACCTCTATGGCTAGCCTCTGTGCAGTGATCTTCCCAGCTTCAGTTCACCAGCCTCAAGCTGTCTGTACCTTCTTAGCCATTCACCCTCTGTGGTTAGCGGTCCCAATTCCCAGTAACCCAGTAAATCAAAACTCTAGAAGTTGTAACTAATCAGTCAGATTTATACAACAATAAATTCTCAAACCACAAAATGCCCACACAATAAATTCAGAACCAACTGATAATGATGCAAGCTGCCCACCTAGATTAGACAAGTTATCCCAGTTATTCATCCCTATATAATATTATAACTACCTATGGCTATTTAAAGCCACACAGAATCTAAATCGTCCTGTTTGTCCTCCATCTTCCTCCTTCTCCCCCTTCCTTCTCCTCCATCCCCATCTCTGAAACTCTTCACTCTGCCTACCTTTTCCCTGTCCAATCACAGGCTTCTTGTTATATTAATATTTAAAGTGACTGGACAGGGAAAATCCTGCTACAATATTCATCAAAGATCCCTTTAAAATAGACACACACTAAAACATTTGGAAACTGGATTAACATTCTGGGACATTCTAATTGGAACTATGTCTTAAAGTAATAGGAAATTATTAAATCAGTCCCACCTTTTGCCATTATACCTTAATTTCTAGCAGGATGCTTTACAACAAAATTTTAATTTACTATCTAGGAAATCTAGAGTTCCAAATACCTGACTTTTTTTCTATATTTGTGCTGTTAATTGAGTTTTTTTCAACTTCTCAGTTCCAGGTTTCTGTTCCTTTCGGTATGGGCTGGCTATCCTTCTGCACTTCTGTAACATTGCCATCATGGCTCAGCGAGTATGCCTGAATCTCACAATGGTAGCCATGGTGAACAACACAGAGCCATCCCATTTACCTAATGAATCTGTGGTGGAGATGCTGGATAATGTAAAGGTATATCGAAAGTATAAAGTTCAAGTTTAAAACTTCAACTTGTTAGCTAGTTTCTATGGAGGTCAGTTATTATTGGAGAGCTAATAGTAATAATTAGAAAAGGAAACTGAAGCTTAAATGTGGATGACAGCATTCAGTAGGCTGGGGTCTCAGAATGAATGAAAAGAGAAGACAGGCTGAGCATCTCCATTCATTTCTTTGTTCTTCCTAACTATGGATGCAACTCAACCAGTAGTCTTACCTCTCCCCGCCCCCACCGCCAGCTGCCATGACTGACTTGCTGGGATGACCCACATTGTGGAATTATGACCCAGAATAAAACCTTTCTTAAGTTGCTTTTGTTAGGTATTTTGTGACACTGAAGAGAAATGCAAACAATACAGCACATATAAACAAAAATAAGCTCTATGTCTAGGCTGATCACATCCCCAAGATATATTATTATGTATTTGGTAATATCTCCAAAATCCAAAAGGATTCGAAACCTTTCTGGTCCCAAGCATTTCAGATAAGAGATACTTAACCTATAATTGAAGACATCAATAGTATGTAAATATATGCAAAATGACATGATAAGATGATAAAGTTGTTTTGTGGGAGAAAAAAATCTTTAGAAAGAAGTGGGAACTGCTTTACACAGACTGAGTAGGACTATCACACTCCTGGGCCCCATAAACACCAGATTACATCTCCAATGCAGAATTCTTAGACTTGTCTCTCTTTCTTTCTTTTAGAACCCTGTGTATCCCTGGAGTCTTTATATCCAAGGGTTTATTCTCAGTTCTGTCTTCTTTGGTATGGTCGTGGTTCAAGTTCCTGTTGGGTACCTATCGGGAATATACCCAATGAAGAGAATAATTGGGTTTTCAATGCTCCTCAGCTCTGTGATGTCCCTGCTCATCCCACCAGCTGCGCAAGTCGGAGCAGCTTTGGTCATTGCATGTCGAGTACTCCAGGGAATAGCCCAGGTATTGACATATGGTTAAAATAGACACAGAGTTTGAATTCAGAATATTAGAATTCAAAAGTCCTCATAATTTCATTTCAGGGAATAGTTTCAACAGGCCAGCATGAAATATGGGTCAAATGGGCACCTCCCTTAGAACGAGGCAGACTTACCTCTATGACTCTATCAGGTAAGTACTTAAGAATGGCCAGGCCCTGTTTTCATCTTGTGGCATGTTCTTTCTGAGAACCTTTAAAAACATGTGCTTTGAATTGCTGAGCACTTCAGAAACATCCCTTGCAACATTCTTACCTTAATTATGGATGAAGAGATGGCTCAGTGGATAAAGGGTTTGCCACACAAGCATGAGGACCCTAGACCCATGTCAAATACCAGGCACAACAGCATACATCTATAACTCCAGCACAGTTAGTATAGAGACAAACATAGGCCAGAGGCTCACTGGCCAACCAGCCCCACTGAAACAGTGAGTTCTAAGTTTGGTGGAAGACCGTATCTCAAACAATATAGAGACTAAAAGAAAAAAATACTGGACATCAACCTCTAGCTTCTAAATGAATGTGATTGCCCCCCCCCATACATACACACACAAACACACACACGTTCATGCACACATGTACAAAGAATTTGTTTAGAATGAAAAAGAAATGTCTTTAATTCAAACAACGACAACACACACACACACACAGAGAAAGAGAGAGAGAGAGAAAGAGAGAGAGAGAGAGAGAGAGAGAGAGAGAGAGAGAGAGAGAGAGAAAGTCAATACTTTCTCCAGTCTTTCTGAGTCTTTGTGAAACATGAACTTCTGTCATTGGAGATTGTTCATTACAGTACAGATGCTTATTAGCTCAGCATTCAGATGCCTTTGTTAATTTAACATTTAACAAGGGTGTCTTCTGTGCCTTTCAATTAGGGTTTGTAATGGGACCATTTATAGTTCTACTTGTGAGTGGCTTCATCTGTGATCTCCTGGGCTGGCCCATGGTTTTCTACATCTTTGGTGAGTATCTTTTTATAAAACCTCAGCAAGTCATCAAAATGTAACAATATACAAAAATCCAAATTCACTATAATATATAGTAGACTTATTATGATTCATACAAAACTCCTATCTTAAAAACTTCACAGTCTTCACTGAGGGAAAGAGAAGTTAACATTGAAGAGGTCTGGTGATCAGGAATGCAGTTCATAATCTCATACCCAGTTTACATAACTACCTGTTTCAGTATGGTAAATCTTATGTGAAAAAGCTTCCAGAAGGAACAGACTTTCATTACATCACCTATACTGATTTCTGAAAGGTCATAGGATGAGTATGTTATACATAATCCATACCTGCAATGCTAGGCCCTGACCAAACATATTATGTCTCCAGAGAAAAATACACTGCACAAGAGTAAGTAAACAGAATAAGAATGTATGCTGCCAAGTGAATTATAATATCGCCTTTGGATTTCAAGCTGCAGTGCTTGCTCCTATTGACCAACATCCTCCAACAAGACTCCACCCACTTCCCACAGATTCCACAACCTTTCATACCTGTGCTGTCGGCTGGGAACCAAGTGTTCAAACACAAGAGCCTCTTGTGACAGTTCACACTCAAGCCACATCGCCCAAAGTCACAATTTTTGGCAAACTTTGGATTTATTTACTGGCTTAGTAACTTTTCTATTGATCAATGCATGACCAAAGCACTATGACCAAAGCAACTCATAAAAATAAGTATAGGTTTACTTTGAGGGCTTGCTTACAGTTTGAGAGAGTAAGTTCATGACAGTAATGGTGGGGAACAGGGTAGCAGGCAAGCAAGCATGGCACTAAACAGTATCTGAGAGCTTACATTTTGAGTCTATAAACATGAGGCAGAGAGAGAGAGAGAGAGAGAGGGAGAGAGAGAGAGAGAGAGAGAGAGAGAGAGAGAGAGAGAGAGAGAGAACTGGAATGGCATGGGCTTTTGAAACTACAGACCCCAGTAATAACCTCTTCCAACAAGACCATACTTCCTCCTACAGGGCCACACCTCCTTATCCTTTCCCAAAAATTCCACTAACTGAGGAATAAGCATTCAAACATGTGAACCTGTGGCAGTCATTCTCATTCGGAACACTACAGTTACCAAGCAATTACTTTGAAAGACAGACTGTGGAATTATAGAGGCAATATCACAATGTAAACTTAGGTTACAAGAGTTACCACTATTCCTAATCCTCAGAGAACAAATGAGCCAGAGTTATCAGAACCAATCAAAAAGTCCCATAGACTGGATGTCTGAAGATGGCCTGTTTATTCACAAAGAACACATATAAGGAGGTAACTCTAGGTAGGGAGATGTTTCCTGTTTGAAAAGATAACCTACTTTCACTAACTCTCTCCTCATCGCTTCCCAGGCTTTCTCTTTACCAAATTAGCACAGTGGGTAGGAGGACTGTTGATGTTTCTTCAAGCCATCTATGGGAAGGGGGACAGATTGAGTTCGAGGGCCACAGAAAATTTCTAATCCCCATACTGTGCTAAAGGCAGAGTGTTAATAGGACAATGCATCCACCCCTACAAGCCCGCTGCCCTTCATCACCAGACCCATCCTCAATAGTAATGGTGATTAGGAAGTGGGGCTGTCTAGCTCTGTGAATGCTCAGTTTGGAATGCTCCTGAAGTAGAGAGCCATTGCAAATCTGGAAACATAAAGGTCCAACCTTAGGAACCCTAGGTGAGTAAGGGGATTAGTTGGATTAGAACAGACCATTGGGCTCACCAGCACATCAGCATTTCAGTAAAAAAATTCATTCCGCAGCAAGGACCAGCTGTACTTACAAAGAAAACTGTCAAAGTGTGAGCCCCACAGGGTTTTAGAGAAGAAAGAGACCACCTGGAATCTCAGACTTATGCTCTGAAATGTGCTCAATCCAGAACTCTAGATAGAACTTCCTTTTAACATGTGTCTCTTTAATAGGTATTGTTGGGTGTGTTCTGAGTCTTTTCTGGTTCATTCTATTCTTTGATGACCCCAAGGACCACCCATATATGAGCAGCAGTGAGAAGGACTACATCATATCCTCTCTCATGCAACAGGTAGAATGCTGAGCTCCTTTTGGGCAGCTTCTAGATTCTGCTCCAAACAAAACACATTCCAGCTGATCATCACTCAGAATGATTCTTGGTTTGTCTTTCAGGTCAGCTCAGGCAGACAATCCCTGCCAATCAAAGCTATGCTTAAGTCTCTTCCACTCTGGGCCATTATCCTCAATAGCTTTGCTTTCATATGGTCAAACAGTCTCCTGGTTACATACACACCGACATTCATCAGCACCGTACTTCATGTTAATGTTAGAGAGGTAAGTGTACCATTTGGTCTCAGTTTTAATTTTGTGAACTATTCCTCTTTATCACTGTGTCTTGTGACCATCATCCAGTCTTTGCCTACTTCCAACACTGGCTAGTGCTCTTTACCTGGGGATGCACAGTTTCCTACATGTATGTTCTGCCCACACAATGGGTGTTGGTGTAAATCATGGAACTCTATCATCAGCACACATGTATCACATTCACACAGTACCCCAGCTCCCCTCAATATGTGTCATGGTATGTTACTTAAGACATAAGTCAGTATTCTGGTGAGTGCTTGCCTGCCATCTCAGCACCTAGGACCCGGAAGTAGGCAGATTGCTCTAACGTGGAAGCTAACCTGGGCCATAGTATGAGATTTTTATCTCAAAGAAGAGGAGGAGGAGGAGGAGGAGGAGGAGGAGGAGGAGGAAAAGGAGGATGAGGAAGAGGAGGAGGAAAAGGAGGAAGAGGAAGAGGAGGAGGAAAAGGAGGAAGAGGAGGAGGAAAATGAGAAGGATGAGAAAGAGGAGGAGGAAGAGGAGGAGGAGGAAAAGGAGGAAGTGGAGGAGAAGGAAAAGGAGGAGTAGGAGGAGGTGGAGGAGGAAAAGGAGGAAAAGGGGGAAGAGGAGAAGGAGGAGGAGGCGGAGGAGAAGGAAAAGGAGGAGGAGGAGGAGGAGGAAAAGGAGGAGGAGAAGGAGGAAAAGGAGGAGGAGGAGGAAAATAGGAGGAGGAGGAGGAGGAGGAGGAGAAGGAGGGGGAGGAGAAGGAGGAGGAGGAAAAGGAGGAGGAGGAGA
>NW_021604708.1:2956747-2959087 GCF_004785775.1 Grammomys surdaster | reverse complement strand
GAGAAGGAGGAGGAGGAAAAGGAGGAGGATGATAAGGGGGGGGAGGAGGGGGAGGAGGGGGAAGAGGGGGAGAAGGGGGAGGAGGAAAGATCTACAGTATCATTCCCTTCAGAGGGATAATAGCAGTTACTGAGCCAGTGCCTGCCACTGTGCCCTGCTCTTGTCAACTCATTGTCTCCGACTAAAGCCACAACCCCTGGGCTTTGGGTCTTACTCTGAAAGCACTCCCATTGCTCGTCTAACATTGAGAATCAGTTATGCTAGAAACCTTCCATCATTTGATATTGAAGTATCCAAAAAAGACTAAAATGAAGTCTGGGCTCCCAGACTTCCTCAGGCTAGTGGCCACCATAGTGCTGTGCTTGCACCTGCTCTCACTGATTCAACTTCATCTTAATGAAACCATGGAGACATTCCTCGAGTTTATCATGGCCAGTTAGAGCAATCTTGCAATTGTCTGTCATCAATTATCTATATCATCTCTATCATTTTCCTCAGGACAGACACTTTCTGTTCTCAGCAGTCTTCTCTTGAAGTTTTCCAGATACTAAAAACAAAACAAAACAAAAATCTATAGAAGATGATGACAATTCTTTAACCTCAAAACTATGTTTATCTTTGTATTGGAATTTGTGGTCCCAGACACAGTCCTGTTGTATACCTCGATGGTTTCCTGTATTAATGTACATGCTTGATTCATTCATTAATTACACGAGACTAGGGACTGATCCTAGCATGTTGTACATGACCAACAAGAACTCTATCACAGAGTCATATCCTCAAGTCCAGAGTACACATTAGTTATTGAATTTCAGTGGAAACACTGACTGTCCAGGACTGCTTCTCCATCTTATGCACTCAGAATGATGTTTCCTCCTCAGAATGGGATGCTGTCCAGCCTCCCCTATCTGCTTGCCTACATCTGTGGTAACGTAGCAGGTCAGATGTCAGACTTCTTTCTGTCCAGGAAGATTTTCAGCATAGTTACCGTCCGGAAACTCTTCACCACACTAGGTAAGGAACAGCCAGGACAGACAAACGCTTGGGGAATCCTTCAGCCTCCTGTGCAGAAGCTCCTAGCTGTATGGTCTGGATCTCTCTGCAGGGATTTTCTGTCCTGTGATCTTCATCATGTGCCTGCTCTACCTGAGCTACAACTTCTACAGCACTGTCATTTTCCTGACACTTGCCAACTCAACACTTAGCTTTTCCTTCTGTGGACAACTTATCAACGCCTTGGATATTGCTCCCAGGTAGGGCTCTCTTAAAATTTATTTACTTTTGTGTCAATAAATAAAACTGCACGCATTTATTGTTTAAAGCATGTTTTGAAATGATGCATTATAGAATGGTTATATGGAACTAAGTAACATATATTTTACTCATATGGTTCCCTTTTTTCTTTTTTTGAGGGAGAATGCTTAAAATCTACCATAGTAGTAGTTTTCAAGCATACAATGCATTGCTGTTAACTACAGTCACTGTGTCATGTGACGGATCTGTTGAACTTATTCCTTGTAATTAAAATTTTGTATCTTTCAGCCAGAATATTTCTAAACATCTTCCTTCACCCCCAGAGTCTGATAACACCCATTCTATTTTCTATTTGATTTCAACTCTTTTATACTCCACGTGTACATGACATTGTATGTCACTTGTCTGTGACCTGCTTATTTCAGCCAACATTACATCCTTCAGGCTTATCCATACTGTTAAAAAATGACAGGCTTCTCTTTATTTGAAAAAAAAAAAAACAGCATTCTATGTGCATGCAGGCCACAAAGTCTTTATCCATTTAGAGCTGGTGGACATGTTGCTGTCTCTAGTAGCACACTGACTCAAGCTTCTACCTGTCACCAGAACTTCTTTCACCTTTTCTATAAGAGCCATCTAAGAGTAGGAACAAGGTCGAATCTCACTATGTTTTGAATCTGCATTTCTTTGATGGTTAGTGATGTTAAACGTGTGTGTGTGTGTGTGTGTGTGTGTGTTGGCCATTTTTAGATCCTTTTTGAGAAGTATCTGTTTGTGTTCTTTGATCAAGTTTAATTAGATTAATACTGAGTTGTTTCTGATGTATTTCATATAATGGTCCTCTTTCAAGTATGTGGTTTACATTTTCCTCATTGCATTGGTCATTTCCTCATTGTGCTGTTTCCTTAACTTTGTAGAGTGTAGTTTGAAGTAATTCCATTCTTCTTCCCTTGCTAATTTTGCTTGAGATTTTTTAAGTTGTATATTAAAAAAAAATCATTGTTCAGAACAAAGTCTTGGGGTTTTCCTACAGTGCTTGCTCTCTCTCTCTCTCTCTCTCTCTCTCTCTCTCTCTCTCTCTCTCTC
>NW_021604708.1:2953432-2956737 GCF_004785775.1 Grammomys surdaster | reverse complement strand
TCTCTCTCTCTCTCTCTCTCTCTCTCTCTCTCTCTCTCTCTCTCTCTTTCTCTCTCTCTGTCTTTCTTTCTATCTCTTTATTTCTTTCTCTCTCTCTTCTTATTGCTTTCTTTCTCTCTCCTTTTTATTTCTTC
Source organism: Grammomys surdaster (assembly GCF_004785775.1). NCBI lineage: Eukaryota > Metazoa > Chordata > Mammalia > Rodentia > Muridae > Grammomys > Grammomys surdaster. The sequence goes on along the minus strand of NW_021604708.1, from coordinate 2,956,603 downwards.
ATTTTTAAAAAATTTTTATTTTTCAATTTTAGAGACATGGTTTCTCTGTGTATCTCTGGCTATCCTAGAACTCAGAGATCTGCCTGCCTCTGTCACATAAATCCTCCCATTAAAGGTGTGCTCTACCATGTCCAGTTCCTACAGTGCTTCTTTCTCATAGTTTTATAGTCTTCAATTACTTTTGAGTCAATGCACTGTATATTATCAAAAAGAAGGACACAAGTCTGTTTTCTTCTGTAAGTAGATATACATTGGTTCTAATAGGTTCCAATACTATTTATTTTTCCTACTCTGTTTTCTGTTCTTGGCAATTTTATTAAAAATTAATCCTGCCATAAATACTTGCTTTTATTTCTTGACTCTGTTTTGCATCCTTGGTCAATGTATCTGCTTTGACATCAGTACCAGGTCTGCCATGCCTTCAAGGTATATTTTGGAGATAGATAGTGCAGGCCTCCTGCTTTGTTCTTTGTCCTTGGGATGGCTTTGTCCACCTTGTGAGGCCATATCTATTTTAACAATTGCTTTTCAACTCTGTGAAAAATGTCCTTTGAATTTTTGCAGGGCATGAATAGGGTTTAGATCACTTTGAGCAACAGACATTTTACTGATTTTAATTCTCTGACCCATGAACATGGGATGTGTTCCTCCTCTGCATGTGTTCTATCCATCACCGTCCCATAGATTTAACTCCTTGGTTAAATTTATTCCTAACTACTTCATTTCTAGTTCTTTTAAAAGGGATTATTGTAATTTTTCTTAATATGTTATTAAGTAATGATTTTAAAATAGTGTTCTCTCTGGTAGGATTGTACATGCTCTAATTCCAGTTCTCGAGGTGAGGGCAGGAGGTAAGGCTCTATCTCAAAATGCCCAAAACAGAAAAGGAAAAAAATTCTTTTGTTCTTGAATCCTGATCTCGGGACTACTTCAAAATTTCACATATTATGAAATTCACAGGCAGAAGAGTAAGAGTTTAGAGGAGATATCTGTGTAAGTCAAATATAAATAACAATAATTATACACATAGACTGTGCACCTGTTAAAGATTTATAAAGAATAGCCCAGAGACAATGGGTACCTATTTCAGAGTCAGATTATTGGATTATTGATCTATTTAGCTACCTCAAGCAAACCTTTGTGTTGGTATCCTCATCTATAAACAGGGACAAAAAGAGCACCCTTACCTCATGAGTTGTTGAGAGCACTGAGGAGCCATGCCTGGCATCTATTTATAACCCCAGCACTCAGGAAGCAGCAGCAGATGGATTTCAAGATTAAGACCACCTGGGCTATATGTAGAATAATTTAGTGTAGATAAAATGTACATAGTAGTGCTTTGGCATATAGCGAATGCCGCTGGGATTGTCTACATCATCATTTCTGTTGTTCAATGCATGTTCAGATGTTAATCTCATAACCACCCATACTTACTTATTTTACTACCAAGGAAATTTATGTTCAACTACTTAACTTTTAAGTTGTGGCTGCTGGTATGGAAATTGTGTTAGTCAGCTCTCTGCTAATATGCCAAATACTTGAAGTAAACTTATTTATAGTGAGAAGGGGTTAATTTTTAGTCACAGTTCAGGGGACTTTAGTCCATTATGGGTGAGCTCCATTCCTTTGGCTCTGTGGGGGGACAGCACTTCGTGTCAGGAGTGTACGTGGAACAAAACTGCTAATCTTCCATCTGGGACATAGAAGGGCTGCATCTCCTGTGAATGACCTAAAGACTGTTCCTTAGGTCACAAACTTCCACCACCTCTGGTAATACCAACCTAGCAACCAAGCCCTTCACAACCAAGTCCCCGGCAACTAATCCCATAGCAATCAAGCCTCTCACATGCACATGCAATACAAACCACAGCAGGATCCTAGCTATGATTTTCTTCATACTTGTTTAGTGTGAAAACTGCCAGTTTTTATCAGTGTCCTTTGAGAGAATTCTGTGACTAACAGAAACAGCTCTATAATTCACAGCAGCTTACATATAGCACATTGACCTGTGGGGCTAATGCTCCATGGAGAACAGAGACAAAATATTAGCAGGATTATCCAAAGCAGTAGCCTCTGGTGAAGTAAAACAAAACAAGGCCCCACTTTTCACAAATTTGAAAAGAAAATGATCCACCAGGTTCACATAAAGTGCAAAAAAAAAATGTATCCAGTTCATTTATTTAGTTTCAAGAATTACCTTTAAAAATGCCACCAAGTCTTCTAATTGCATAGAACTGTATAAGGGCACAAAGATTATCTGATAAAGAGTGTGAAACATCAATTGCTTCTCAGCCTATTGACTAAGATCAAATGTAGAATGTCACTATTGATCAAAATATGGTCACTTAAAAATTAAGGCTATATTCACAAATAAGTATATGGGTACAACCGTAATTAACTATCATATTAGTTACAGCTTTTGTGCCCATCATGCCCCAGTCTGAATATAATAATCTTATTCACATGCTATGGGTGGGAAAATAAAGGATGAAGACAGTGAGGTCCACACCTAGGTATGTTTTTCTGCAGAGCTGACTAGCTACAGTCAGCCCTGGCCTCAGTGATGCTGTCTGTCAGCACCCAGCAGCATGTAAGGTATTTAAGCAGGTGACCACTTGAGTGACATCTAATTTGCCCTAAGCTGCATCATTCCAATGGACTTAAATCCCTTGTTACAGCAAAGAAAATTCTGAGAGGAAAAAGTCATGCAGATAGATGTGGTTTCATAAAACATTGAGAGAACAAGTCTGAGTGAGACAGGGAAGGCCTGCAAATGCAGTAGCCGCCAAGCCTTTGGGGGTGATGGGAGCAGATGTTACCAGCAGATTCTTAGGATGATCTGTGGTGCTGTGAGGCAGCAATGTGATCTCCTAGGGCAGCTGCAACAGCAATTTCAATTATTTTAGCTGTTTTAATCAGTAAGGGATTAGCTGTTTTAATCAGTAAGGGAATTACATGTCTTTGAATTCTCCTTCTCTCCCACAGTGGACTGCACCATAGTTCAGATATCTTAATTTTGTTCAAATTTTATTTAATCATTTTACACTCAAGTATTAAATCATTAAAAGCTAAAGCAAAACAAAAAACAAACAAACAAACAAAAAAACCCACTGCAATGTTCTTCCTTCCTTCCTTCCTTCCTTCCTTCCTTCCTTCCTTCCTTCCTTCCTT
>NW_021604708.1:2944780-2953422 GCF_004785775.1 Grammomys surdaster | reverse complement strand
CTTCCTTCCTTCCTTCCTTCCTTCCTTCCTTCCTTCCTTCCTTCCTTTCTTCCTTCCTTTCGTCCTTCCTTTTGTATTTCTTATAAAATACTTTAAACCATGGGCTGTTCCAGCTGAAGAATAAGCAAATTATAGCTGAACATTGTACAGAAATCTGTCTTACATTCAAGCAATTTAAAGCTTCTCATGCTTTCTGGTATCAAACCCCCACTGTTGGTAAGGGACTGTAAGATGCAGAAGAAAGCTCACACCTGCCCAGCCTATGGCAGGGAGGTGCTCCATCTTGTGGTTGCATAAGGAATTTAAAAGGAAATTGCTGGGACAATGAACCCTCATGTCATGTGCCCATCTTCCTTATTTCTTGCACTTGTTAAATTAAACCTACAAGGAAATACGGCTTTGCTGCCAAGAAGATACAGATTAAATGAACGGATCAAAAGTCAATGAAGTAATAAGGAGTTTGAAAATGCTGTCATAATACCAGATAAAATAAAGCTTAGTCCAAGAAGCAGCACTAGAAATTTTAAAATTAACTTCAGAATTGTAAAGATAAGTATATCAAACTTCTACTTTTGCTCAAACTCATAAATTGCATTTATTTATTATTGATGTGAGTGTGTGTGTGTGTGTGTGTTTGTGTGTACGTAGTGGCAGAGGACAACTTTGTAAAGTCACTTTCCTCCCACCTCAATGTTGAACTCAGGCTGTCAGACTTGCACAGCAACTGCGCTTACCACTGAGCCATCTTGCCAGCCCATACATATTTATTTATATTCATCATGAGCTGGGGGAGTTCAAAGAATTAAGAGGTTCAACTGAACCACACTTAAATAGTTAGACACAGTTACAAGTAAAGGACTTTTGGAATCTCAACAAATTATCCACAATACGAGGTAGACAAAAAGTTGGAAATGATATTGATGATTAGCAGAACAAATGAACATAGCTATTCTAACTGACATAGTAAGACAACACTTAATAAGGACTGAGTTTTCGGAATTATCAATGGTTCATAAGACTTGACCGAAGTCGACAGTCATTCAGGATCATAAAGCAAGCTGCAGTTAACTCAACATGACTGTACTCACTCAGAATGTATTCTCTGGTTGCAGTGGCATATGTCAGCCACTGAAAGGAAAAGAAGAAAGTTTAAAGCAAGCAACAGCTTTTTTTCTTTTTTTTTCTTTTTTTTAATTGGATATTTTATTTACAGTTCAGATGTTATCCCCTTACCCCATTTCCTCCCCCCGCCCAAGAACCCCCTATCCCATCACCCTTCCTCCTGCTTCTCTTGGGATGTGTCCCTACCTACCCCCCCCCACACACACTCCTACTTCCCCACCCTTGAATTTCCCCAAACACGGCGTTCAGCCTTCATGGGACCAAGGATCTCCTCTCCCACCTATGCCTGACAGGGCCATCCTCCCTTACATATACAGCTGGAGCCATGGATCCCTCCCTAAGTGCTCCTAGGCTGGTGGTTTAGACCCTGGGAGCTCTGGTTGGTAGGTATTGTGCAAGCAACAGCTTTAAGAAGTTCTCACCATCTCTATTCATCTCTAAAGCCAACCCAAGTTTAATTCTTCAGCTGCACAGGATGCTGGGAATATAGATGTACCTGAACAACAGGTTCACATCAGTTTCCCAAAAGACATGACTCAAGAGGACCTTAAATACATTTAGGGGCCCATACAAGTGTTTCCATTTATCTTAAGGTTAAAAGAAAAAAATAAAACCTTTATGATGATAGAAAATGACTCTCTCTCTCTCTCTCTCTCTCTCTCTCTCTCTCTCTCTCTCTCTCTGTGTGTGTGTGTGTGTGTGTGTGTGTGTGTGTGTAAACTAGTGTTTTTACAAGCTCATAAAGACAGAAGTAACAAGAGCTCAGAAAAGTCATAACTGGCTCCAATTCCATCCAAGGGTTTTGTTGCTATGGCAAACAGGTGAACTGCAGAAACTTGAGGCCAGATAATTGTTCCAGCCACCACCAATCTCTGTGGCTGCTCAGGAGCTTAAGTATTCTTCACAATAGGACAGTGACTAGGACACTATCCTAATAGAATGCACTGTCCACCTCTCCCATGACTCAGCTCAAAATTCCAATCTGCAACCTCACAGTTTTCCTGAGCAGAGGCCTATACGTTAAACGAAAAGCTTTATCCTTCTTCCACACTGAACAAGTAAAGGCAAAGCAGATACAGTGTAGATCAAAGAAAATAAGAGTCTGAAGACTCTCCTGTTCATGAGAGGAAAGACCTTCTAACACAGAACCTCTAACGTTGGGCTAAAGGGCCAAAGCTCCCAAGCCTGAGCCAAGCTCCTCTTGACTAAGCACCAACTCACCCCTCCATGGCTGGTGGACTTGCCCTCTCCTTGGTCTAACAAATTGTGGCTTCCTTGTTTATTTCTTCATTTCTCTCTAAAGTTTCTATAAACATCCAGGATTGGCCAATAATAGCTGCTTATAAACATTCAATGAGCCTTCTCATTTTCCCACTCAGGGACTGGCAGTTATCCTTGGGGTCTGTGGTTCAGGGTCTATGTGATGAGACCAAGTGAACACAGTCCTTGAGTCAATCAGTCTCCACTCAGTTCCTACGAGAAGCCCATCCTGCCTTCTGAATGTCTTTGGCTATATTTAGAAGTCTCAAACACTGCCGAGTTTTACTCTAAGCGCTCTCCCATTTCCATAATATCATAGATTCTTTACTGCTAAGGTCAACTTTTCTGATGCTGTAGAACAATGAGAATGGTGTTACATGTTAATGAACATAAGCAATAGGATCCCCCATCCCTCCCCTGCTCTCACTGGATTGGGTGGCTTTGCCTGAAGAGTTTGGACCATTTTCTATCTGTGTTCTCTTTCCTTTCTGTACAGATATTATGGATTTCTTAAGGCAGTCACAGCTTTAATTGGAATGTTTGGAGGCCTAATTTCTTCAACTATCGCTGGATTGATCCTTAATCAAGTAAGTAGCATGCAGATACACATACTTATTTTTTTCATTATTGTGTGAAGAAAGTCTCTCTCTCTCTTTCTCTCTTCCCTCTCTCCATATATATATGTGTGTGTGTGTATGTATCTTAAACACACACACCACAAAAGGGAGAAGATGCCAACAGTAGATGAGTTTTCATGTCATTTGAAGACAACTTTGATGAAATCAGATGGTGCTCTGACTCTACAATCTATTCTTTCTCTTTGTCTATTAGTTGTTAGTGTTGGGAACTCTTTAATTATCTAAAAGGAAATGGATCTCTTTGGTTTAAATAGGGCAGGTGTAGCTGCTGAAACAGGATTTTGGCTTAGTGAAGGTAGTGGAAGTAACAAGCTTTGTCAGAAAATAGACTAAAATCAGGACAGTACAGAGCTAAATGTTGAGGGACACTGTCATGTCTACCAAGGCAGGCATGGATCTGTAATTGTTACAGAATCACTTAAAATCTTCATGATGGACACAATTGAAATATTCTGTCAACTTAAAGTTACTTAAAATGCATGCTTTTGGCTGGTGAGATGGCTCAGTGGGGACAGTGCTTATTGCACAAGCCTGACAACCTTGTTCAAACCCCAGAATCCACAGAAAGGTGGAAAGAGAGAACCAACTCCATAAACATTTCCTTTGATCTCCGCATCCATGTCATGGAACATGCATACACACACACACACACGCTCACACTAAATCTTAAAATACATGCCTTGTCTTGAAAAAACCAAGAGAGCATTTTAGAGATTCAGAAAAATTGATTCCAGAGAGATGACTGATCACAGGGGCACTGGCTGCCGAGGATGAAGGGACAAACAATTATCCCAAAACCGCAAATCCAGGATGGGCATGCTAGCTTAATTGTGTAGTGAGAAAGGACTGCACCTCATTCTGCATCTTCAATACCAGAGGTCGTGCTCCCTGCCACCACAGAAGCTGTGGGCAGAGGCAGGAACTGCATCTTTAAGTAGCACTTTCCTCACAGCATGGGGTTCAGTCATCTGAGAAGGCAGTGGGTCAATAGCCTCAGCAAAACTTCAGCCAGCTGCTTTTACAAGGAGGCAGTCAATCATTCTGGAGGTCAGTCTTGCCCTGCTGGTCAGGTGATCAGCAACATTTCTAAGACTTGTGATGTCTGGGCCTTGCACTTTCCCCTTATTCTCTAGTAGCCTGACCCCAGGCACTTCTTTAAAAAGTGTCTAAATAGTGTCTGCCTATATCAATCATGTGCTCCCCCTTTACCTGGGCTAGAGTATTTACTCAGAACAGCCAGCTGCTAGCACTGTGTGCAGTCTAAGTTATTGATAGTGTGCATGTTCAGATTCCTTTCTACAACATGGAGGACAAAAGAACCCTTTATGGTGGAGAATACAAAAAGCTTCTCATCTATTCCAACCCCTGTCTCCTATCAATTGAACTAGCTCATAAACTGGTTTGTTTGGGGGAAAGCTCCCAAGTGGAGTAGTTGTGCTGGGAGTTCCTTCAGTTGTTCCCACACACACAGTATGGGCCAGGGAGAGGTGGTCAGCACACATCATGGCCATATTGCTCATAGATGAGCCACCAAAATCCTGCTTCTCATACTTATGATGATGACATAAAGGCAGAAGACACCGACATATCTATAGAAACTCCTGTAGGAGCGATGGCTTCACTAGAGAAGGGAAGTTCAAGGCAACCAGGGTCAGATTCTTGCTGAGCACAGAGCCAGCCTCACCCTGCTCTTCCACTGAGTCTGCTCAATTCCTAATTTTTGTTGGCTGAGCAAACTTTTCTGCTAACTTCTTAAAGGTGTGAGAAAATTAAATTTCAGAATTTTGCAAAGTGATCTCTGCCCAGGAAGGAATCCTGCCTTTGTCTAAGTGTGCGGGAAGAGAAAAATTGAATAAAATCCCCCCTGAGCACATGAAACAATAAGCCAACAAGAGGTTGAGGTCCACACTCAAATCCTGTTCCTCCCCCAAATATTTTTTAATTTTTTTTAATTTTATTTTATGTGTATGGGTGACTTTTCTATATATGTACCTGTGTACAATGTGCATGCCTCCAGCCACAGAGTCTGAAAAAGAACGTAATACCTTCTGGAACTGGAGTTATAATCCATTGTGAGACACCATGTGGGTGCTAGAAATAGTGAACCTCAGTCCTTTAGAAAACTGTCTGTTGCTCTGAACCCCTAACCCATCTTTCTGGCCCCACCAAACCCTTTTCTTCTAAATGTCACATGCCGAGAATTGTTTTACAAGACCTGAGCTTTCTGGTTGGAGCAAATTTATGCTCCGTGGAATTTCAGTACACATGGCATGACACTGCAAAAAAAAAAAATCACAAAACACTTGAAATGTGAAGCAAATGACAAACAAACAAACAAACAAACACAGAATTAGAGCTTCAACGATACTGGAAGTGATGCAGGCGTTTAAAGAAGTGAAAGGACAGACAAAGGATGTCAGAAGCATGACAGGTGTCAAAGAATCTTATTTACTCCCTGTGGTCAACAATATAGCAACTTAAAAATAGAAAGATCAGATGTAATGTAAACAAAAGGAACCTATAAGGACTCTGCTTCTATCAATGGAAGAGTGGGTGGTTTGGGTCAATTTTCTTAAGGTTAACAGTTGTTAAAGCTGGAAACCGAAAGGGGGGAGTTTCATTGAAACCTGAGCAAGCTGAAGATGCAGAGGCAATAGCAGGCAATGTCTGCAAGAAGCAGAAACTCAAGGAATTGTGCCAAAATGGCTTCCTTTCTTTTTTCTATTGTAAAAAGGACTTCTGAATTTGGGAGTGCTCTCCCAGTAAACCAAACATTTTAGCTGGAGATTTTTCAAGGGCTGAATCTGAAGAAAAAGGTGACCAGAAAAAAATAGCCAATCCTCGAAATCAGCCTTTGGTCACTTGGGTAGCAGAAAATACCAACCCAAATTTGGGGTGCTTCAGGAGTGCTGAGAAATGTCAACCCATTTGAGGTGATTCAGGAGTGTTGAGACTCAAGTGAGCCTCAAGCAAGCAAAACAAAATACATCTAGGTGGAGGTGACCTGGTTTCTGATGACAGAGTATAAATATATACATAGCATAAATCTGTATGGATTATTTTCTAAATATCTGCATAAATATCACAAAATAATTTTAGTATATTATTTTTAGCCCTAAAATAAAAATCATATATTTAAGAATATGTTTAATGAATTATTTACATATCTATGGAGAAAACCAGGGGCTAATTTTTACAGAAAAATTTTAAAAATTAATAAATGGCAAGATACACCATTTTTTTATGTTAAAAGACTTGAAATTGTAAAAATGCCTTGAAATTCTGTTATAAGATCTGTTGGTTCAATATAATTCCAATCAAAATTTTAAATTATTCTTTGTGGGAAATTATAGTGTTTTTATACAATTGGCATGTGTGTGTTCACAATGAGATAGAAATAACTGGGGAGTTTGGGGGGTTCGTTTTGTTTTGGTTTTGAGGTTTTGTTTGAGACAGGACCTCACCATGTGGGCCTGGCTGACCTGGAACTCACTATGTATCCTATGTTGGCCTCTTCCTTGGATCTCTCTGCCTTCCTCTGCCTCATCAATCCTGAAATGTCAGGTGTGTGCCAACATCCAACAACACGAATGCCTTGAAGAAGAAAACCTGGAATGCTTTCTCTTAATTGTATCAGAACACTGCTATGGTAAATATAAAATTACATGAGAGGCATTGTAGCAAAATAATAATTACTGCACATAGGTTAGTTAAAAATAATAGTTATAGAGCATAGAAATTATTTAAATCTGCCAACTACATTTGAAAACACACTTTCTCTCTACATACCTGTCTATCCATGCTTATGTGATACAACATACTGTTGTCTATGCAAGATATCTCAAAAGAGAAAGGAAGTTTAAAAAATAAATCATGAGAAAAAAGATACATGGATTATAAGAAACTGATATATTATCAGATAGTGGTGGCACACACCTTTAATCTCAGTGCTTGGAGGACAGCAGCAAGCAAGCAGATAAGTGAGCATGAGGCCAGCCTGGTCTACAGAGTGAGTTCCAGGACAGCCAGGGCTACACAGAGAAAGTCTGTCTCAAAAACAATATAACAACAAAAAGAAACAAAGAAACAAAGAAACAAAGAAAGAAAGAAAGAAAGAAAGAAAGAAAGAGAGAAAGAAAGAAAGAGAGAGAGAGAGAGAAAGAAAGAGAGAGAGAGAAAGAGAAAGAAAGGAAGGAAGGAAGGAAGACAGAAAGAAAGAAAGCTGGTAAAAAAGAATTGTATATATAGAAAGACAAAAGCAATTACTTGTGTAGAGTGAAATGATGAATTTCTTGGTTATTTATAAGTTTTTGAATGCTTGAGTGACCTGTGTTAACTCTACATATTATTTTAATGCTATATTTTAAGTGTTATAAGACAGAAGATCAAGACCAGTCACTCATACTTACTTTGTATCTTAATCCCTCAGGATCCAGATTATGCTTGGCATAAAATCTTCTTCTTGATGGCAGGCATTAACACGACGTGCCTGGCTTTCTACCTTCTATTTGCTAAAGGAGAAATTCAGGACTGGGCTAAAGAAACAAAGACCACACGGCTGTGAAGGTAAGACTTTATCAGATTAAGGACAGTGTTGAAACTGAAGACATGAAAGGGAACAGAGCAGCAGAAGATGAATTGCTGAGATAGAGAGCAATCATAGCCACAGGCTGGGGGAGGGGAAGCATGCTGAATCTGAAAGAGTAATGCTGATACCACTACCCAGGGGTAGCCTGCTCTGGAATTCTGGGGAGACATCAGAGTTGCTATATAGATTTGGAAAACTGAGCTTGAAAAATGAACAGTGAAGAAAGATGCAAGAGAGATGAGGAATACTCTCCAGGAACATAGAATAAGGGTTAAGAAATGTGGAGTGTTGAGGTGAAGGAAATAGTATCTCTGCAAAGTGCTCTCTAGGACTTAAATCACAGGGAATCTAAACCCACCACTGGGATAGGCAAGGGCTATCATAAAGATGATCCAGGCAAAAATAGCTTTTGAGTGAAGGATAAAGAGAAGAGGTCAGCTAAGGAAGAGAATCTGGTACTTTGCTTTTCGTATAAACTCTGCACGGTGAGTAGCCAGGAGAAGAAATGACTCATGGATTAGAATTGGCAGTTGTGAAATAGCCCTGTTTTTAAGCCCCATTGAATCAAGAGGCCGTTGCAATAACTGCCATCACCTATCAATGTCTCATAGAAAGAGAGACAAAAAGACTGTGAGCCTGCTTTTTATTTTTTTATGCATGGAGAAAGTGAGTGCACATGTGTGTCTGGGTTCCTGTGCGTCCAGATGCCTGTGTGTTCGGAAGCCAAAGACAACCTCAGATGTCATCCTCATGCTGCCACCTCTTCTGAGACAAGATCTCTTATTGGGATTCAGCACAATAGGCTGCTGGCTGGTCAATCAGGCCTGCTGATCTTCCTGTCTCTGCTTCCCTAGTGTTCAAGTTATGTCCCAATAGTGTGCATTTTTACATAGATTCGGGGAATCAAATTCAGGCTCTTAGCTTGCAAACCTTTGAACCAAGTATTTGTTTTCTGTAGTTTTTTGTTGTTCATTTTGTCAGTAGAAAAAGGAAGGAAGGAAGGAAGGAAGGAAGGAAGGAAGGAAGGAAGGAAG
>NW_021604708.1:2933090-2944770 GCF_004785775.1 Grammomys surdaster | reverse complement strand
AAGGAAGGAAGGAAGGAAGGAAGGAAGGAAGGAAGGAAGGAAGGAAGGAAGGAAGGAAGGAGAGAGTATGATATAAGGAAATGTAACAGTCAGAATAGACAATTACTCTTGGAAAGAAATATGGAATCAAAGAGGTTCTGTTGCTGCTCTTGGCTGCTTGCTTGGAGGGGAGATGAAATTGCTGATAAGCCAATGATATGTACAAGCCGCTGCTCATCTGTCTTTTCTGCAGTTGATGTTAATGTACTTTTATATCTACTTTGGTCTGAGTGTGTTACCCAAGAATTCCTGTGTAAGAACTTAGGAATTAGATCCAGTGTGTGGTGGTGGGAGGGCCTCAAGCTCACTATGGAGTCCAGGCAGACTAGCCTGGAACATGAGACTCTTGTGCCTCAGCCTCTTTGACACTGACATTACAAATGTACATCACTGTGCCTGATTTTTAAATGCCATTTTAAATGGAATTGTTTTCTCAGTTTAATGTTTGTATTAAAGGCAATAGGAGTACAATTAACATTTGTACATTTTCTGCCCTACAGTTTCATTAAGCTTATTCTACTAGTTTGTGGTGGATATTGTCATACTTCTAGTTAAATAATTTTGCTCTCTATGAATATTAAAAAATTTCTTCAGTTTCTAATCTAGATAACCTTTTTTTCCCCTTCTTCTTTTCTAATTCTTCTACTTAGAACCTTTAGTACAAAACTGAATGCAAGAGACAAGAGAAAAGATCTCTGATTTGGTGCTTTTCTTTGTTGGTTGGGCTTGGATTGAGGGGTATATTTTTGAGTTTCATGGAAGTTATTCTCTATGTGTGTGTGTGTGTGTGTGTGTGTGTGTGTGTCTCCACACACACACACATGCACACACTCATACCCACATTTTCTTTTTTTAAAATATACTTAATATATAAATTAAGTGTAATTTAGACTACCCTTGAACTTTCTATGTAGCCCATGCTAGTCTGAAGCTCCTGAGTTTTCCACCTCCATTTCTGAGTACTTGGGTTTTGTGAATGTGCCTCTATAACCAGATTTAAGGATGGGCACAATTATATCGTTCAGACCTTCAGGCAAATCCAGACATTTTCAAGTTGTTACAAAGCCTTTCTGTATCTCAACTCTCTCAGAGCTTCACTTTGGGGTTATATGTCTGCTATGTGTTCCCCCAGTACACCCAAGGCACCATTACAATGTCAGTTCAGCCTACTATGCAAGGACTCTCTGTGTTGTCACGGAGAGGCCACTTCACAGTAGGAGAACAGAAGTGCACTTCTTAGACAAAATCCATGGTCAAGGCAGTAACAATGTTGTTGAGAGATGTTCACATACCTACAGCATTTCCCCTCCCTAGATACAATGCATGGCAATCATCCACAGCAAATGAATGCTCTGTCCTGCCTACAAGGTGCTGTTGGACAGGCATTAGGCAATGTATAATTGACATGTAAAACTTAAATACACATGCACACAAGACTAAAAATGTCTAAATGGAAAAGAAAGGCATACAGATATATAAAATCATGTCTGTACAGAGGCCATGAAAAACATAGCAGAGCAGTCTATATAGGGAAACAATGAGGAGAAACTGGGGGCGAGGAGGACAAAGTAAAGGAGACGCAGGCATAGGAGGGATGCACACAATGCTTGTTACCTGCTTACGGGCAGCCGTTCTTATGTAGCATAGTGATGTATACATTGAATACGTACAATGAAATTTTTAAGTTAAAAATAAATAAAATTAACTTGAAGAAGACTATAGCAGGGCTGGACACGGTGACATACACCTTTAATCCTAACACTCAGGAGGCAAAGGCCAGCATATCTCTGTTTGTTTGAGCTCAGACTGTCTCTATAGTGAGTTCTAAGCCAGCTAGGGTTACACAGTAAAACCCTGTCTCCAAATAACAAAAACAAGTCAACCAAACAGAAAAACCCAACCACAAAAACAAAACAGAACAGAATGATGTATGCTTTCTTCACTCTTGCTCCAGTTAGTGCCCTGTGTACACATGTAGATGCTGGCTCTACATCTTGCCTGCAACCTCTTTCCAGGTTCTGGAGAAGATGCTTGAATACAGAGTTGCTGATATGGATGCCTACTAACAAGCAAAGGCCAGACTCATCCTAGACTGTCAGATAGCAACCCCTCCACCCCTATAGGTGGCAGTGATGGTTCTCAGAAAGGGCAGATGGTGCTTCAGTGAGAATCACCAAGAAAAGTTTTATTTTCATTTTCTTAATAACAAATTAGTTTATTAGGAGCTGGAATCTGGGAATGGAGAGAATGTACCTATTATTACTATGAATGCAATGTGCTGTTTTTGAGAGCAGCAATATCAAATTACAGGAATGCCAACTCTGAAGGCCACAGTGGGTTTTTAATTTGTGTGGTTTGTTTTCGGGATGCAGCCTCAACACATAGTACTGAGTATCCTCGTGCCCCAAGAGTGAACCTACAAAATGCTGCAGTAGCTCAGATATTTTCATATACATTTCCCAGGGCAGGGCAGGGCAGGGCAGGGCAGGGCAGGGCAGGGCAGGGCAGAGCATGGCAGGGCATGGCAGGGCATGGCAGGACATGGCAGGACATGGCAGGGCAGGGCAGAAGAAGGTGGTAAGTGAATACCTGGCAGACATATTTATTTTTATGTCTGTAGGGAAGACATATGAAAATGATATTGATAACCTCTCACTGGACAAGAAAGACAACTTGAGAAAAATCTTCTAGCCTACACTAATGCCTTTGAAGTGTTAGAGCACTCTCTGGGGTCAAGGACTCTCAAGTGACATCTCTATGTGTTTTGTTTCCTTTTTCTACAAAAGTTAGTAGAAAAATGAGCACCTGAGAAGCATGAGGTCAGCATCCTTATGGAAAGGAAGAGGAACCTGCATGGGACTGAAGGTCCTGGGAGAGTCACGAACACCTCGAGACGGGCAGCATGAGGCTCCTGAGCGCTCAGTCTCACCCACTTTCATCTGAGTGATTCTCTTGCACTGTGTATTGTATGAAACAAGTTATACTTCTGACTTTGAAAAGGAATTTATTTATCTGTCTTCCTCTATGATCCAATAAACATAAGACAAAATTTTACTCTACAACTTCATGAAAAAGCATTTTAGTTTGTGGTTTGTTTGGTTACTTTTTCCCATTTTTTTAAAAATAATTTTCAACATGTACTCTTCTTTGTTGTAAATATGAGAACCATTTGAAGAATCTCAAATTATTTGAATTCTTTCAGAATGGCCCAGTTGGAAAGAAAATATTTTTTAAAAATCAGTTTCTTCTTTGATAGGCTCAGGGAGAAATCAAGCTTGTTATATGCAGGCCCTAAAGATGATTGATTAACAAATAAAAAATAGGGAGGGATTGGCAAAGTTAAGAAGACTGGCTGTTCTTCCAGAGAACCTAAGTTTGATTCCCAGCACGAACATGGCAACTAACAACCATCATCCATCTACTGGCCCTTATGGGCACTACAAACACATGGTGCCTAGATATGCATGCAGGCAAAACCCGTGTATGCATAAAATAAAAATAAGCACATTTCAAAAAAGAAAAATGAAACAACAACAACAAAAAGAAATGCAAGAGTCATGGGAGAGAAAAAGATAGAATAATAAAGACCATTGATAGTTAACTCTGTACCTTAATGAGACTTGGGTCAATTCCAGGATTGCCAAAAAGAGTGATGATGTCACCCCTAAGTTCCTGATACTATAAGAGCCTGTGGGCTCTGAAATCATGCATCATGCATGTAAATTTAGGCCAAAATTTGTGGTATGCGTGTTGGGAACCAGCTGTGGTTCTGATGTGCTGCTTTCTCCCTTATGGTGTCCTGGTGCCCCTACACCCCAGGCTGGAGGGATGAAGTGGAGTCTGGAATGGGTGGGGTCTGTAGGATCCTGGTCCCTCTGGGAGAGAGTACTGGTGAGGAAAAGGCCTTCTCTAAAGATTTTAAGGAAACAGCTCTCTTAAACTATCTTAGCTTGTACACATACCTTTATTCAGGTTGGACTTATATGCATATACTTTATTCAGGATAGCAACAGCTAGATATAAAACTTAGAAAGTGGAAAGGAGTTTTCAGAATGGTTGCAAAATCATCATTGGTTAGAGTTTGAAGACTCGGAATGCTTCATTTGCATGGAGAAATATTCCAGAAATCCCAGGTACTTGATAGGTAAATTCTTATCTGGGAAAGAGAAGTTGAACTTGTAGGTCTGCCAAGACTTACTCGACCATTCCCATGGAGAGGGTATGGAGGACTTGGCTCCCCAGACAGGGTCAGAGAAGAGGAAGCCATGCTGATAAAGAGTCCTCTCTTTTGCTCCAAGCTCAGAGGAGCTATCCGGACATGGTAGACTGCAACCTTAATTACCAGGGTTTCCACAAAGCTGGTTTCTTTTTCTTTTGTCCTTATTTAGCTTTAACTGTCAACTTGACATAGCCTAGAGCCATCTGTGAAAGGAATCTCAAAGTATTGATAAATTAGATTGGCCTATGATGTGTCTATGGGGGAATTGGTTGATTTTTAACTGGTGTAAGAGAGTCCAACCCATTGTGGTTAGCACCACCCAGGAGCAGATGGTCCTGGGCTGTATAGGAAAACTAGCAAAATATGAACTTGTAAACTAGCCAACAAGTCGGAGCCATCAACTGAACTGCAGGGCATTTCTCTATGGATTCTGCTTCATGTTCCTGCTTGAGTTCCTGCCCTGACTCCCCTCAATGATGGGTTATTACCTAGAAGTGTAAATCAAATAAATACTTTCTTCCCAAAACTTGCTTTGGTCATGGTATTTGTCACAGGAACAGCAAAGAAACTAGGACTCTTTCCCATTCCCTTTGAAACCCTAACTGGTCTTCTATAACCACCTCAGAACTTTTCCAATAAGAGACTTATCAAGCATTTATTGGCATTTACTGTAAACAGAATCTCACACTTTGCTAAAGATGTCTCAAATAATGCATGCCCTGGCTTCTGAAATTCCTGGGTTTACATTCAGGCTGAGTAGTGGGAACTGCCATCATGGACAAGAAGAGGAACAACGTGGTATCCCAGGGGTTATATGGGACACAAAGACCTTGGCTGGCTACGTGCAGGGCATCTCTTCCATGTCCCTCTTTGCCTGTCTAATAACAACAGTGTAGCTTTTGTCTTACCCACAAACCACTTATGCACCCTCTGTACTTTCAAGTAGAAAAAAAAAGATACTAAGAATGAAAACCAGCTTGGATTTCTCACTAGTGAATATGAATGTGACCTTGGACTGTCAGTGAAAAGGCAAGGCCTACTTCATTCCATCTTCCTTATCTTCCTAGCTAGATTTTGGGTCACACCATTCCTTCCTCAGGGTTTCCCAGGAACTTTGCATTCATGCTTGATGCTTCTGTTTATGCCACTGTCATTTCTCAGCTAGCTCTTTCTCGGGGTCTTCAACAAACTTGTTCCACACTGTGTCCAATCTGGTATCCTCTCATCTTTTCCTCCCACTCGTTTGCCTCCAAAGACTCAGGAGTGGACTCCTTTCTCACTCTGCTTTCTTCCCATCAGCCTAGCCTCTGCAGATTGGTGCCATATTGACTGTTCACTCGTTTTTGTAATTTGTTCTTTCTAGGTCTCTATCTTAGTGCTAATCTCTTGGTTTTACTTCTATACTTTGCTTCCTTCCTCCTTTTTCCCTCTATCCTTTCCCACACCTACCTCCCTCTCTTTCTCTAATCACCATCTAGATGACCATTAAACACTGGAAATCCTGAAGGAGTAGTCATAGACTTTCTCTTGTTATGTCATACTGTCTACCCAGGCACTCTCATTCATATTGAAAATTTCAATTATGACCTATATTTAAATTATTCCCTAATTCATAACTGAACCTCAGATGACAAGTGCCATCCAAACCTTGTGTCCATGTTCCTATTTGTGGTCTTCATTGAGTATATTACTATCATTGTGACAAGCATCCCAATCGTTCTAACACCAACCCAAACCAAAATACAACTGATGCTATGGACATCACCCATGCTCTCGTAGAGTATTAATATAGCCAGGTTATTGCCTTGCCCTTGCTTATCTCTTACCACCTCTCCCAACCTCATGCAAGGAACCAGCTCTCCCTGGATTGCACTGGAACCCCCTAACCAACTTTTTTTTTTTTCTTTGGTTTTTCGAGACAGGGTTTTTCTGTGTAGCCCTGGCTATCCTGGAACTCACTTTGTAGACCAGGCTGGCCTCGAACTCAGAAATCCGCCTTCCTTTCCCTCCCAAATGCTGGGATTAAAGGCTTGCGCCCTAACCAACTTTCTTATGCAGTGTGACCACTGAAAATCAGAACCTGATTGTGTCCCTTTCCGTTAAAATACCTCCACTGATTTCAGTGTAAAGACCAACACTCTTTCTTCACTGGGTCCCCAATGCCCTGTGCATTCTTGACCTCGATACTTCCATAACCTCTCTTAGACCACTCTGTTGTATCCACCTCTGACTTTTCTCTCCTGCCATCAAACCTTTTCATATGCTGCAGATCTTCTCAGAGTGTCTTCCTAGGGCATTCCTAGCATCAGTCTCCTACATGAAGTGACCTTCAGATACACCAGCTCAATTGATGCTGTGTAATGGTGGCCGCCCTTAAATTAGAGCTCCATACTTCCTTATTTTAGCAGGAATACCCCTGCTTATTCCATATTCCACAGCTATCATTCTGCACTCCCTTGTGGTACTTTTATTAAAGTCACATATCTTCCTGTGACAGTGAACTACTACTACAAGCTGCCCATGACTGTGATGTCTGCCATGTCTCCATACACACTAATGTATTCATTAATATTCATTTAGTGTGTGAGCACTTCTGTTCTCTTCTGTTGTTCCTGTGTCACCCATGTGGATTCTTAATGGAAAGAGACATTTGAAATGAAGTGAAGCAAGTATGCGTCTCACAAACATTTTTAGGAGACATTTTATAACAAATGAGGCCCACTGAAGAATGGCTGAGATCATAAGAGTCAGAGAAGCAGACAAAGGGCATCCACGATGAGACTGATGCTGTGAAGCAGATCTACATACAGATGAGGGACCCAGGTTAAAGTGGTCAGAAAGAAGGACGCTGTGGATGAACAGTGGACTCCAGAGAGTGCCTGAGTGGTGTCCATATTGCGGAAGTGGTTTTGATCGAAAGCCAAGCTCCACATGCAGAAATCTGTCTGTAATGGTTGGATTCTACAGCCCTGTTTGTATTAGTTGGAGAAAATTCATTCCTTTTTTCATGATGGATTAATTCTTTGTTGCTCTTTATCCTGGCTGTTTTCAATAAGACATCCTACACACACCAAGAGCCACAGTGACTCTTTAACCCCCTCACTTGGCATGAGTGGCCTCCTGCCGCAGAGCTTTGGCTCACAAACATCCTGTTTTCCAGGCTGTCCAGTCTCTTTGCTGACAGCTTACAGAGTTCATGGTACCATTCTCCTTGGTTCCAACTCATCACTCCTGAATTTCTGGCTTTAGTGGAAAATTGTCCTCCGGTCCCCGATGCTTTTACCATGGCAACAGGGGAAAGTATAGAAGATTTGTAGAACCTTAGACACACCTGTGATTTCAGAAGCATACAGTTATAAATAACCAGTCTTTTCTTTCCTTTATGAAATTTCCAGGCATAGAAAAAAATACCTTTAGTATCACATAGCTAGAGTCTCTTAAATGACCCTGGAAATGAAGCTTCTTCCAGTTGGACGGCTTTAGGTGTCCAGTGGGCACAAAAACAGGCCGGTTTACGCATCACAAACTTTGCTCAGAGATAGGTTAATGTCGGTTCTTTAGCCCAGTCCTGTACCTCTGCACGGCTGAAGATGAGGTAGAAGAGCAGGCCGACTACATCAATAGCAGCTGCAAGTATGAAGACGTTTCTCCAGCCAAACTCTGAATCCTGGAGGCAGGAAGCTACCTGTTAGCAATGGTGGCCTACTTCTTGTCCCCTGGTTCAGAACAGTTGTGGCTTTATGCCTTGATGCTCCTTCTTCTAACTCAGCTCAACTTACATGGCTCCCATCTCACTCTTGGAACAGATTGCTGCATGTCCCACACCAGCCCTGCATACCCACTCTTCCCTCTGCTTAGAAGGCACTTCCCATCATTTGGGTCACTCCTCACTTTTTTCCTACAGCTTGCTTACTGTCACCTTTTCAAAGATTCCTCTTTGACCACACACTAAAAAACTCAGCCATGTTTCCTACTCTCTTCTCTTCTCTACTAACCACCACCATCAATTTCTTTTATTAATATTCCTTACAACGTTTGGCCTTACCTGACTGATGAAAAATCCAGCAACAGTGGGAGCTATGCCTCCAGCTAGGTAAGAAAAGACTTGCAATAGTCCTTTCAGAAAGCCAGCATACCTGGGAAGGGAGTAGCTATATGTGAGCAAAGGGTTCATCTTAGTTGCCCTGTCCTATCTCTATGCTTGTCTCTTGGGATCATTAGGGTGGCGTACATTAAACCTGAACAAAATGTGCTAACATTAGATCCTTATAATACTGTGCTACAGGCTCAGCCTTTTAGGGGCTAGCCTATGCTAATATGTTAATTTCTTGGTTCTTACTATTGAGCCCAATCTTGTAGCTCTGTTTAGGGATGCAAAAGTCTCCTCTTTATTCATTGAAGACCTTCATGTGACAAGATGCTTATCCTCTGAGAGCAGCCTATTTCCCACATGTCTCAGTGGCCCATCATGAGAAAATGAAGTATGTCCTGTTGCCTGAGTTAGACTCTGGGAGGTTTATGTCTGGTCTCAGTCCTTTCTGGCGTGACTGGCACCAGACATAATGATTTTTTTCTCCAGTAGTGTTTCTTTTTCTTTTCTTTTTTCTTTTTTGATATATGTGTGTTCACATATTGTGCCAGTATGCATGAATATATGTCTACTACACATGGAATCCAGAAGACAACTTTGGGTGTCATTCTTCCAGTGTCATCCACATTTTTATTTATTTATTTATTTATTTATTTTAGAATTAGTATCTTTCACTAGCCTGGAAATTGCCCAGTAGGCTAGACAGGCTGCAAGCAAACCACAGGGCTCTCTGCCTATTGCCCCCTTGGCAGCACTGATATTACAAGCACATGCCACTACACCTGACTTATCTTATTTTATGTTCTCTTCCTATCTTGTAATGTGAGTTCTAGGGGTGCAGCTCAACTGCACATGCTTGCCTGGCAAGCATTTACTGACTGAGACATCACTCCCAACCCTGTTTTCCCTTTATTAAAGCCTCACACAGGCCTCCATGATGGGATCTCTTGAGACCTTTCAGTGGCCAATCCAATGAACCTGCTATATTCCTTGGCAGAGATTGACATGTGACATGTGAAGTGTTTTCATGGCCACAGACTGCTCTTGTTTCAGCTAGGGTCAGCTCCATTCACAATGGCCGACTAGCCCAGGGTCCCTTCCAGGATTTATGGAGATGTAGCCCTGATGTTACTATCTCATGACCTAATGGATTCACTACCCTTTACCTTTGCATCAGAGCAAGGGTAGGTAAGGTTCCTGGACCTGAACTGAGCTTTTATGTTGAGACGAAAGGGTCCTTACCGTGGAGCTATATCCAAAAAGTTAATGAGGGCTCCTGAATCACACAGGCTGGCAAAGACAGAAGATAGTACCAAGAAGGCCATTGTGGTGCTGCGGCTGGATCTGACCCAAGGCAAGGGCACGAGGATCCCAGATGAGACAAGGACCCCTGCACCAGAACAAAAGGCATAAAGAAGCGGCTCCCAAGCTCCCACAACCATGGTAGCGAGTCGGGCCCTTACCTAGGGCAGTGAAGAGCTTCCTGATAGTTACAAGTCGGAGGATTTTCCGGGAGAGTAGAAAATCTGCCAGTAGACCCCCGAGGATAATGAAGACACAGCCAAACACGAATGGCAGGGCTGACAGGATTCCACTCTGGAGATTGGAGACAGGTAAATACAAGTGTCCTCAGCACTTCCCCATCTTGGACCTGACTGATCCTGGATGGATGGTCCATGTCTATGGTTTTGCATTATATTCATATCACTTTCAATGTAAATTAAATCTTTGTTACTACAATTTTAATTTGAATTTAATTCTTGACAGAAAATATGCACATAACTCAATCATGGCCTTAATTTTTTTTTTTGACAGAAGCTCCCACTTTGTAACCCTAGTTGACCCAGAATTCACCATATAGAGGAGGTTGGCTAAAACCCACACATCATATCCTACAGCCTCTAGCTCCCTAGTGCTAGGATTAAAGGCACATATCACCACACCTGGCTTCATTAATTTTTAATAAAAGAATATGACAAATGCTCTCTTCCTATATATAAAGATCACTTAGAAACAGCTCTTTTAAATTTTATGAGCTATACTTGGTGGTACATACCTGTAATCCTCACAGTAGGGGAGGTGGAGGTAAGAAGACCTGTATTTTGAGGCTAGCCTCAGCTACATAGTGAATCCAGGCAAGCCTAGACTACTTAGTAAAACCCTATCTCAGAAAAAAAAATCAAGAAAAGAGAAATCTAATAATATCTTCTTTGTAACAGAATTTATTAATCTTTTTAAAATTTTTATGCTGCCATTAGAGCATCTTGTTATCAATATTGAATTCATTAAGTATAAACTTTCTCATAAGACTTTTAAAAAGCATGACACCATGATTCCTGATTTGGAACCATGTCTCTGCCCAAGTGCCAAGTGGACCACACTGAGGTCAATGTGAATCTAAGCTATCGCCATTTCTTATGAGGGGTCCTGGACTATTCCCCCACCCTGTGGCCATGAGTGAGATCAGACAGAGAAATGCAATAGCTAGATCAACTTTCTTTGTACTCACATCTCGGAGGTTTGCTTGAAGTACAGAGCTGATATATGTGGGTGTATATGCCATTATTGTGGATAACAGCCAGTATTCACAGAAATAAGAAACTACAATGGCCCAAAGTGGGAGAGATTTCACCATGGCTTTAATGGGAAGAGACCAGCCCAGAGAGCAATCCTAAAGGAAAAAACATGTGATTATCCCCTCCATCACAAGATAGGATCTCCCCTGCTACTCTCTGTCCCGGAGATGCCCAGGGATAGGGAATCAACACAGAAATTCCTCAGTGTACCTCTTGAGCCAACGAACACATGATGTATCTCTTCTCACCAGCACTGATAAAGGGGTGGTTCTGTGGGTCATCATATACGAGAGGAAACCAGAGCAGGCAACAGGCACAGCCAATTCCACCTAGGATAGAAGTCCCACTCAGCACTTAGATCGATCAGTGTTTTCTTTCACTTTGATGATTCCTATGGCTGACAAAATGACCAGTGCTGATATTTTGCTTTCAACCTCAATTGCACCCTTGAATGCCCCTATCATAAGTGGAAGGTACTTTCTCAGCTCTTGACTTTGGTCTTGCTCATACAACTTGCTTTTGCCATGCCCTAGGATAGCTGCCAGCTGAGGCATTAAGAGACTCTGCCTTTGTTCATTGTCCTCTAGGAGGAACATGCTCCAGTGAATCCACGGCAAATGAGAGAAACAGAGATTTGAGCGCCCCCAGGTGTTCAATGGGACTTCAGGAAGAATAACAGCTGCTTCAACCCACTGAGTTCAGAGACTTTCACACACACACACACACACACACACACACACACACACACACACACAC